>NW_007247325.1:87496-92139 GCF_000164805.1 Carlito syrichta | reverse complement strand
TGATCCTTCCGCCTCAGCCTTCCAAGTAGCTGGAACTACAGGCGTGTGCTACCACGCCCGCTAATTTTTTGATTTGTTGTAGAGATGAGGTCTCATCAAGTTGCCCAGTCGGGTCTCGAACCCGCGGGCTCAGGCAATCTACTCACCTCCGCCTCCCAAAGTGCTGGGATTACAGGCTGAGCCACCGAGTCCGGCAGGACTTTATTTTTTAATGGAAGTAAAATAAAATTCATGTTCCCATAAGACTATAGGCGAAGTGAATAATGAGAGTTATATCTATTATCTGTACCTAAATCCTTCTTAAAATTTAAATTCAACTGTAAACATAATGTGGAAAATGCCATTTATTTGTACTAATTTTAACGTAAATTATTTTGAATATGGGAGAAATATTTTTATAACTAGGTAACTACATAATTGAAATGAGGTGATATTGAGATCAACATGTCTGTTAACACTAATATTACTTGCATTCTATTTGCATAAAAGTTACTCTGGAATTTAAAAGGTAAATTATTGCCATTTACTTAATCCTTGTTATTTTCATGGCCCATACTTAACCACCCGTTTATTTTGTGCTTGATCTCACTAAATAATCTTTACCAACAAAACAATCTATTATTTAAATAAAAATAAGTGCTTATTATTTTATACATCATCATACTACTGATAAGTTATGTAACATTTAGACTAAAGAGATGGAAGTACTGATTAGTATAGTAAAAATGAGTTGTACAGCACACTCCACTTAAAGGAGTACATAGACAAAAAGCTCTTATTTGAAATAAAATGTTCAGAGAAAGCAGCAGTATGTCTACTGTAATATATGCCTTTATGTAGTACAACTATCATTGATGTTAGGTCCTAAGACTAATCATGAAAGAGGTAGCTTCCACTATCTCTGCCTAAATCTAGTTAGGAAATAAGCATATTTCAATGCAATTATTGATTAATTGGCCTTCAAAACTAGTAAAAGCAAATATACAATAGTATAAGAGATTTTTGTCCTTGATCACAAAATTATCAGCTCTTTTTCTTTTTCTGTGTCTCTTTTGTTTCCAAATTTCTCCAGGTTTATCTAAGCAGTGTTTTTCAGAACAGGATGCCTGGACTAGCATCATTAGCATCACCAGGGAATTTACTAGAAATGGAAATCCTTGGGTCACACCACAGAGCTAATGTTTCAAAAACTCTGGGGATAGGGTCCAGCAATCTGTGTTGAAACAAACCCTTCTAGAGAGTCTTTTATATAATAACTTTGAGGGTCATGAAAATAGAGGATCTGGTGTAAGTAGTGACTCTTCTTTTCTCATGTGAGTTGGGTCACCTAAAATCTTCTGCAAAATTGCTTCTAAAAATGCCTTTTGAGTACCTTGGCATCAAGTGAAAGGCCTTTACAATGAAAACTACAAAACACTGCTCAAAGAAATCAAAGAAGACACAAGAAAATGGAAAAATATTATATGCTCATGGGTTGAAGATTCAACATTGTTAAGATGTCCATCAGAACAAAGGCAATCTACAGATTCGACACAATACCCATTAAATATCAGCATCATTCTTCTCAGGCCTGGAAACAACAAGAGAGATATTCATATGGAAACATAAATGATTACAAATAGCCAAAACAATCCTTAGCCAAATAAACAAAGCAGGAGGTATCACATTTCCAGACTTTGAACTTTACTATGTCTCCAATAATCAAAACAGCCTGGTAGTGGTAACAGGCATATAGACCAATGGAACAGGATTTCGGAGTTTCTGGAAGCAAAACCTCAATCTCTAAACCAACTCATCTTCAACAAAGCCTCCACCAACAAACACTGGGGAGAGTGTTTTACCTATTCAGTAAATGGTGTTTCCTATTCAGTAAATGGTACTGAGAAAACTGGCTGACCACATGCAGAAGATTGAAACAGGACCCCTACCTATCACCATACACAAAAATCAACTCTTAATGAATCCAAGATATAAATGTAAAACTTCAAACTATAAGAATCTTGGAAAACGCGCGAGACACCCTATACACATTGAAATAATCAACCAATTTTTTTATCATAATGCCTAAAGCATATTCCATAAGAGATAAGATAGACAAGTGAGACCGCATCAAACTGAAAAGCTTCTGCAAGCAAAAGAAACCATCAAGAAAGTAAGGAGACAGCCCACAGAATGGGAAAAAAATATTTGCTAATTGTATAACTGACAAAGGCCTAACCTCCAGGATCTATAAGGAACTCAAATGTGCTCAGCCCCACTAAACATTAAAGAAATGCAAATTAAAACCACATTGAGATACCACCTAACTCTAGTTAAGATGGCCATCATCAATAACTCAAATATCAACAGATGCTATAGAGGACACAGGGAAAAGGGAACGCTTCTACAATGTGGTAAGTGTAAACTAATGTAACCTCAGTGGAAAACAGTGTGGCAATTCCTTAGAGACCTAAAAATTGACCTTCCATATGACCTAGCAATCCCCCTTCTGGGAATATACCTGGAGGAACTCCAATAATTCTACAAAAAAAGATACCTGCACACACGTTTATTACAGCATTATTCACAATTGCAAAAACATGGAACCAACTATGCCACATTGAAAGTGGACTGGATTTTTTTAAATGCAGTATACATGTACGATGGAATATTACACAACCATAAAGAAGGACAAAATTATGAACTTCACAGCGACTTGGATGGATTTAGAGTCTATAATATTCAGTGATCTTTCACAGAAACAAAGAACTGAGTACCACATATTCTCACTCATAAGCGAACCCTGAACATTTACCATAATATCTAAGAAAGGGATTGACAGTATCGGGAAACTGCCAGGGGAAGGAGGGGCACATAACATCAAAAAGGGTACCAGATCTCAAACCAGGTAAAGTGGGGACCAAAGGACGGCCCAACTTTACCTGTAAGATGATCACTCTCCTACCTAATCCCGAATTGTCCCCCACATCTTTAAAATAAAACAAAAATGCCTGTATATCTGAGCCTGTACTTGAAAAAAAAGTTTATTGCCAAAGAAACTTGAACCAAAGTTTAATAAGGAGGGAATTCTTGTGCAGATGAACCTAATAGCTGTCTTTAGCAATATGAATGCCTCTCATGTATAAAGAATATGTTACATTTTCTATGGAATTCAAGAGAGTGAAAGTTTTGAGTACTGATTAATATGATGAAGTGATTACAATATTAGGTCTGTGTGAAAACAGACTGGGTTTTCCTTGCGATGAAGAGTTCTGTGGTTAAGGGTATTTAAGCCACACAAATGTTGGATTGATTGGATGGTCTAGACCCTTGCTACTCAAAATGTGGTACCATCTGGGAGTTATTAGAAGAGCAGAATTTCATGGTCCACCCCTGTATTAATGAATCAGCATCTATAGTTTAACAAGACTCATGGGCGACTGACATGCTTATAGCTTTGAGAAGTAGTGCTCCAGTTGACATCTAACGAATTTTCATAATATTTTTAGACTTAATTCTTATAGGATTACATTGTGATGCAGAATAACAGCCTAGAAGAGAAGGAAGTAAATACACGAGCTTGACCTGACATTCCACTCTAAGGACACTAACTGAATTAAATACTACCACCAGAAAGAAAGATTCTGTTTCTTGAATATTGTACTTAATTCAAGTTTTCTGGTATTTAAGTACTATTTATTTGTTAACTTGACTCTTTATAGACTCGGGACACAAAAGTAAAAATGTCTTTTGGATATCTTGCACTACACTTTGTAACCCGCCCCCCTGCCAAATATACCCAATGTATATCCTTTCTCCAATCCCTCATGCATGTGATCTCCATTTTCACTAAATCCAGGATATTCGACCCTTCCTGCCTAATGCATTTCCTGTCTACCTAGAGGAGGTACTGGTTTTGCCTCCTGTTTCCTCTTTAATCCCTGATGGGTTTGTAAGAAATAGGTGGGGGGGAGGAGTAGCTAAAAGGATGTGTAGGTATAGGAGGGACCTGGAACGCGATGAGAGATCACACTCTGCTCAAAGCTGAAATTTACTCCGCCACGGGGTACTTACCATACAATTCTCATCCCCAAAACAATATGAATGGAGAACAGGAGAGGTAAAGAGAAGTGACAGATGCCGCCACACCCTAGATTGGCTCGGGTCCCTACAACCATGACTACCAAGCTTAGTCCAGTGGAAAGAAAGCTGCTTAAAGAAATGACAAGCACAGGGAGAAGACCAGGGAGCCCAAAGGTGACCACGTCCATCCCCATCCTCAGCAGCGCAGGCATACACAAGGGAACGCTGTAGAGACCACTGTGCGGGAGAAGCCCAGGCAGGGGAGAGGGTACCCGCATCCTACTTCTGCCCACACCCGGCCCTGGCCTTCTCAGGGCGGGGGGAGGCGGTGGTGTGGGTGGGGGTTGTTTTGGGACCGGCAGAGACTCCGCAGCCGGTGAGCGGCTACGGGGGAGACGAGTGTACCCCCGAGCGCGTATGCGTGAGGAGGAGAGCAAGGACGTGATTACTTCAGAATTTATTTAAGGGCCGGTGGAAACCACTGCAGCAGCTTCCAGGGGAAGCCCTTGTTCCAGAGGAAGAGGAGGTGGCGGCTGCCCAGAAGGAGGAGGGAAGGAGACGGAGGAGGGAAGGAGACGGAG
>NW_007247325.1:79912-87279 GCF_000164805.1 Carlito syrichta | reverse complement strand
TGGTGCTTGCTTTTCCGGAGAAGAAGCGCCTCCTTTAAGTGAAATGAGCCGCCCGAGCGCGGAGATAGATAGACCGGGGGACAGGAAAAGACCTCTTCTGCTTCTTGCATCCCTGGGGACTCCGTTTCCCTTTAGCTTTGCAACTCCCTGGTTCACCTTAAACTCCAGAGGGGCTCCAGAAAAGGGGGGAGGGCGCGGGTACGTGTTGGGCGGAGAACTTCGCTTCCAGATACTTCTCACGCTTTTTCCCAAAACACACGCTTGCAGGGACACCCCCCTCCAGCCTACCCCTCCACCCGCCACTCCACCCGCCACTACACACACACCCAGGATGGCCCGGGAACGAAGGGGTGCAGCGCCGCTTGATTAAGTTTCTGAAAGTCAAATCCAGTCTCCAAGTCCCTGGCTCCCCGCCCCGGGGCTCTCCCTGCACGCCGGGGAGCTGCGGCTGTTCGGGTAAAGGGGCCGCTGCTGCTTTAAGAGCCGCCTCCCCCTCTCCTCCTTTGACAATGGTCTGAACCGAGCTCTGCTTCCCAAAGCAAAATTTGTAATATGCCATTTTTCCGATGGACGCTTCTCCTTTTGGCTGCTGACGGAGCCGCAGGAAGATGCCGAGCTGCTGCCGCCACGCCACGGAGCCAGGGCCCGTTCCGGGAGGGCGCCGGGGCACGCGAGTGTCTGAGCTGCCTTTCTCCTCCCGTTGCTAGGGAAATGGTCCAGGAGCGCTGGGTGTGAGCATCTCTTCTCCAAGCCGGAGACTGCGGTTGTCATTGATCCATTGAAGAAGCAAGGACCCGAAATCACAGACATTAGGTACAGAAACTGTATTTCAGTTGCACGGCTTCCCTTCTGCTTTCTTTCTTTATTTTTTAACCACCTCCCCGGCCCCACCCCGCCCCCAGGGAAGATGAGATGCAAATTCCTCCTTGTTGATTACTGTTAGGTGCCTTTTGCTTTCCACCTCATCTCCCTCTCCCATCGCTCTGCCTCCTGCCTACTTGGTTGTCTCCTGTTGGGGAGAATGAACAATTTTAGTGTGGAAATTATGAAGTCAACTTCCTGAGGGTGGCGGGGGGTGTGGCTGAGAGATCTGTCCAGCAGTGTGGGGTGAGTTGGCTCTTTGGCTATCTGTAAATTCACTAGGGTAAAGAAAGTGTAAAATGCTTCCATTAAAGGTGATAATATTTCCTTAGGACAGGGGATTTCAAAGAGTTAAATAGGAGGAGGAATATTCATGTAATGTAATCAGACAATGGCTAGGATTTCTCTTACTGAATTACTTCTTGTGGGTTAACTGAGGTGGAGCTGAAATGGTTCTTCAGACTAAATATTTTCAGAAGAAACTATAGAGGGTAATTACATTCATGCCTCTAGTGGGATCTAAATTCTTGTAATATGATTATATAAAGTTATTTAAAAAAAAAAAACCTTTTGTAGCATTCTTGTATCCAAATACAGCCTGCTTCTATGACATATATTGATAAGAAACACATTGGGTCTTGAAAGACCTTAAGCCATGACTTCAGTGGGCGTTCAAAACTTTTATTTTGAAATCTGAGAGATTTAAAAGACAGTCAAGGTTATGTGCTAAGAATAAGGGAATGGTTTTTCTGATATAAAATTCTTCAGGCTAAATTTAAGCCCTGGGATAATTAAACCAATCAGAGTTATTATCAATTTTTCAATTTTAAACAAAACTAGCAATATCCCTAACTAGGTTTTGAAACCTTCAGTAATTTAATGAACAAGGCATCAACATCTAGATGAGGATATCATCATTTATATATCCAATTGACTTTGGGAAGGAAGTGATGAAAAGGCAAATATCACTTCAGACTATTTGTATGTGTTATCTTTTCTTCAGTAATAAAAGTCAATGCAAATTTAAATATTAAACATGATTGTAAAAGTTAAAAATAATGTATCTGACTAAAATACACTAGACATTGAATAACTATAGCCTTCTGGGCCATACAAGTTGCTTCAGATGTTATCCATTCCATAAAAGGGTGTTTAACTCTTACACTGAATAGAGAGTATTATTGTTTTAATACTTAAAGTGTGCACTTAAGAGATGTTAAACTACATTTTAAAGATTATTCAAATATTTTTAAATTTATGTTAGAATCTGAGTTCTAATGAAATAAACTAGCTCATGAAAGTGGCCTTATTTTTGTAGACTTTTTTCTTCTAATTTTGATGAGAAGACTTTGGATTTACTCTTTTGGGCTGACTGTGAAGAAAAAGCAACATATATGTATCTTATTTTCTAAGTAGCTTTCTCATAGTTTGATTTTTCTAAATTAGTTTTGGAGAGTTCAAAAGTACCTACTAGAATTAAAACTTTAGGCATAGAAACAGAATGAGTCATAAAGGTAAAAAATTGTTTCTGCAAAGAGAAATGTTGATCACTTTATAATAAAAATAAATACTTAAATTTCAGTAGCCCTTTACAATTTTTACTGTATGTTTTTAGTCAGGTACCCTATTGGGTCCTTGTAATGGCCTTTTTTCCCCCAGCATAAATTATTATCCCCACTTCATAAAAGAGAAAACTAAAGTTTTGATAGGTAGCATGACTTGCCCTGGTTCACATACCGCAGGAGTGGAATAGAATCAAGTTCTTTTGAGTGTAGATTTAATAGACTTTCTAAGTCCCTGAGCTGCATCTCATCATAGCATCTTTTGATTGACTAAATCAAAGAACACTTTTTATACTTATCCAAGAGTCTAAAGTTTATGCTTGTCTAATGTCCCATGGTGAAGACAATTGGTTGTTAGAATTGGGATATTATGTTCAGATAAAAATTAGACTGGGGTAATTACTGCAGTAATGCTTTTTCTTGGGATTTAAAGTTGTTCTGAGTAATTCAGAAGGGAGTAGGACTAATAACTTTCTTTCAAGAAAGATATGATTTAAAATACAGATTTAAGAATGTTTAGGTAACCCTAACTTTTAAATCTTTTTGAGGTTTTTTATTTTTGTTGTTGTTGGCACAAATTATCACAGTGCTAGTATTTCCTCTCCCAGTACTTTGTTTTAACCTTAAATGTCAAAAGTAAACACACTGGTTTCTGGTAACAATTTCTCAGAATGACACAATTGTTCAGGGTGTAGATTTCAGGCATGACATGTGAAATAATTTTAAATAATCAAATTTTCAATAATCAAATGTATTGGAACACTTTTTATTTTGTTTTGTTTTCCAATTTCTTTTAAATTAATGCAAAGAAAATGTGTAGCTGTTAAGAATAGTCTATTTTTTCCATCTTTGTAATAGTCTTTGAATGAAAATCAAATGGAAAAAATGCAAAAATTATATTTTTATCCATTAAGTGTTTAACAGTAGTGGCATGTATATGTGTGTGCTTATACACTCTCTGTGTGTCTACTCTTTTATTTATTTTAGGGTGAATACAAAACTGAACAAGTTAAGTTTTTGCCTTCAGCAAGCTTAGTGCTTTGAGTGATGAGCAAAAATTCAAAGCATTTTAAATAATCTTAAGATTCACTGGTCATTTAGTTTTTTATTATTATTTTTATATAGACTATCGGTCACAAAATACTTTATTTTTAAATGATTTATTCTAGTTTTCATGGGGTCCTGACCAAATCATTCACAGATAATTAAATTTCTCTCCTCAATAACCCAATTTATATGAAGAATCTAATAAAAAGTAATTAACTATTGAGCTGTTAAATGTTGACATTTTATTTGAAAATATCAACAGAAATATTTTCCCCAAGGACAGGAATATGTAGGCAGAAAAATTAATTGACCTTGCATTATAAAACCAAAGAATGCTTCAGGATCAACAGCCAAACCAGCCTTTCTTTGCATCAGCCTTCTGCTAAACCAAGCCCTCTAATTAATAGCTTCTGGCCATAGATAGTACAACAACTGACACTGAGATGAGTTTGACTTTTCTTTTAACATAAGTTAGAAAAAGAAGGAGAAAATGAGACAGTTTTAAAATTTTTTTAAATGGCACAAAATAGCTCAATCTTGCATTTCAATATATGCATTTTCTACATTAAATCAAATTAATAAATTATTTAAAAATATTCTGAATAGTTCATTTATTTCATGACTGGGAGGTTGTGATTAGCAGCTGAGATGTGAAGTTACTACATCAGCTAATGCAATTTATGACATCTGTTCTGTGGAATATTTGAAAGAGTGTTACTTTGTATTGTTTGGATGAAAACCCGACAATACAGGTAACAGAAAACAAAGGAATATTATGTGTAATTAGGAGTATAATAGCCTAAACAAATTTATGTACCTCATTCTATTTCATAAAATGTATATCTAATTCAGTCAGTGTCACTTATATCCTCTATGTAGACCACTGTAGGAGCTCAGAAAGCAAGCATATAGAAGTAATAAAATGGAAGGTATAATGTCAAAAAGCTGCAAACTAGTTGGTATGAAAAAAAATTCTGCTGATTAAACAAGAAAGTAAAAGCTGATTATTATATGAAGTGAAAATTCAATTATTTGTGAATTTTCTAAATCAAGTAAATACTCATTTTATTTAATTACCTGAGTATTCAAAAATCATTTATGTCCCATCCATTATGTGCCAAACACCGTGCTTGCTATTAACAATATACAGTAATAACAGTAAGGGTAACATAGAGTTATTAGCAATAAGAGAGTTGTACATTGTAGGGAAGAAAGGTGATAAAATCATAATTAAAATAACATGTTTATGTAATTTGAACTAGGTCGGAGAAATCATTAAAAAGAAAAGAACTTTGAGAAACAGGTGAAGCCAACTTTCTTTTATGCGATGGGAGAAATGTGGATTGTCATGAAAAGAGAAAGTGTGTAGGTTGGAGAAAGTGAATAGACCACATTTCATTGAGGCCAAACCACTTAGATAGGTTGGAGTTGGGGCAGTGGGTAGAGGAAATAGGGACAATTAAGCTAATGAGCTGCAAAAAGTTTAGTGAGTTTTTGGCTAGATGGCATTATTGAAAATCACCTCTTTACTAAGACTCCCTCGCCCCTTACTTTCTTTAAGCAATGATGTGTGAAGTGATGCCCACGATTAACGAGGACACCCCAATGAGCCAAAGGGGCTCCCAAAGCAGTGGCTCGGACTCAGACTCCCATTTTGAGCAACTGATGGTGAATATGCTAGATGAAAGGGATCGTCTTCTAGACACCCTTCGGGAGACCCAGGAAAGCCTCTCACTTGCCCAGCAGAGACTTCAGGACGTCATCTATGACAGAGATTCACTCCAGAGACAGCTCAATTCAGCCTTGCCACAGGTATGCTCTCTGCTAGCATCTGTCCTTCCTGTTGTAATTGAAAACATGGTAAGGTTTAAGTAAGGTTCACTTTATCCACATTCTTAAAATTGCCTTTTCACTTAACATATGTGATATGCATTTTTGGTGAGAAAAATTGAAGAATAGATCATTAGTTCAAATGAAATCTTGCCTGAAACAAAATCTTGGTATATGAGTATTGATGGTGGGTGGGAGTGTGTGCGTGTAGCATAAGTTCCTATCTGGTCTATTCCTTTACATTTTTTTCTGTGTGTTTTAGTGAGAGTAGAAAACCACTTGTTTATCAGTTTTTCATCACCAGAAAGTGTGCATAGCTAGCTTTATCTTTCTTACTTTTTAAACACAATTATGACATTTGGAAATACACATTTTCCATTTTTACCTGTGTGGTCTGTCTTTGGAAATGCTAGTAGTTTGGAAATCTGCTGTCTAGCTATTGTTTTATTTGTCTCATTTTAAAAATATCTAATATATGCTTAAAAATCTTGGGATTATTGACATATTACCCTATCTTCAAAAAAAAATACTTCAACAGGTTTTTTTTATTTAAAAAAATTCAGAAATTGGAGAAAAGGCAGAAGTTCATCCCTGTCCTTGCAAACTTAACATTGTTAGATTAGTTATTTTTAAATACATCTCTGTCAAACTTACTTGACTAAAAACTAAAAATATTTAAGAATTGCCAGCTTGCCTATTTTATATGCAAAGTCAATGATGAGAGTATATTTACCCATTTAAGAATAGCATAATTATGCTTCTTTTAGGTATGAAAAAAACCTAAAAGAAATAAGGAAACCTAAAATATGATTTTTCATAATCACCTACAATAAGCAACAGTTTTGTTTTAACACAAAGCTGATTGGCTCTTAAAGCACGGTATTGGAAATTTTGAAGAGTTGAATTATCTCTACAAAGTTATGACTTATACCAAGTATTTTAAAATTAATTACAGAAAGTAGTATAATCAAAGCTCATAAAATTCCAAACCAAGCTGTACTTTTAACTCACAGAGATATTTATGACTCTTATAATGGAAGGGATCACTGAGAACCCTCTGACATATCCCCCTTAGGTAACCCCATGACCTTACATAAGTAACTCCTATTCCAGTCCTTATCACTTTCAGTCAGTTAGTCTTGTGTGGAGTTCAAATAGCATTTGCAATAACTCTCATTTGTTGGTACACTGGTGTGTTTAATCGCACAAAAGGCAGCTGTCATATCTTCACCAAGAATCACATTTTTTAAAGATAGACAGTTCAACTTTTTCAATTGCTCTTCGAATGGTGATTTCTAGAACTATCACCATCACGCTCACTCTTCTCCAGCATGGTTTGACTTGGTTCATTCTGTTGCTAAATTGGGGTCCCAGAACCAGTCACACTACTCTTCGCCTTCTATGACAAGCATAAAATGGGACAATTATTTCTTCTTCTGGATGTAGTATTTCATTAAAGTAGAGGAAGATTGTATTACATTTAGGGACATGTTCAGCATACTCTCCGTATGTAGTGAGACAGCAGACAACTGAAGTTTCTAATTGAGTGGCAGTGTGTTCTCATTTTCTCTACACATTTCTTAAAAGTTGTCTCTAAGACTCTCCATGTATCTCTTTTACATCTTCCTGTCTTTTATTCAAGTCTGATGTTTTCAATTTAAATCCTAATCATCAAAATTATAAAATACTTGTTTTTAAAATTTTCTCCTTCTTTATAACAGATGACTATTTTATAATGATATTGTAAAAATAAAGTACTAGAATGACATGCCTGGGGAGAAAGAGAAAACTAAGATATTTTAAAACATAACCATATTGCATAGGTAAATCTTTTCTTAAAGGTACGAGAATGAAAATGTCTCATTTCTAGCATTGAGTGTCTACATTATAACGCCATTTAACATTTTAAGTTTTAATTTTTAATTCCACTGTCCAACCTGTTATCTAAACCCCTTGAGTCTAGTTGTGTTTTGGAGTTCAGAATTTTCCTGATTTTCTGTGTGTGTTTGTGTGTGTGTGTGTGTGTGTGTGTGTGTGTGTGTGAGTGTGTGTGTGTGTGTGTGTGTG
>NW_007247325.1:49708-79740 GCF_000164805.1 Carlito syrichta | reverse complement strand
TTGTAGAAATGAGGTCTCGCTGCCCAGGTGGGTCTCGAACCCACGGGCTCAGGCAATCCACTCACCTCATCCTCCCAAAGGTGCGGGATTTTTTAAAGCATGTATTTAACAGCTTTATTTGAATCTTTAGGGCTTTCTATTTTCTGCAACTAGTAGAATAGTCTTCATTAATTGGTGTCTTTGAATCTTTATGGGTATTTTGTAAGCAATTTACTAGTACTGTTTGGTGGCATCACATTTGACATGTAGCCGTAAGGAGACGATGATGACTATAAATGTGAGTTTTGAAGCATTAGTAAAGCGTACAAACTTGAAAACTACTACAGTAATGTAAATGAAAATTATTTTAGTAAACACCAGATAGAATTGAAAGCAGACACAAACTTTATAACATAGATGTCTTAAATTGTGTGGAGTTTTATTTTAGTTACTTCCTCTAGTATTTCTTAATCAAGAATTGTGCAGTGATTTTTAATAATCCTAACCATGTAATCCATTTTGCAGTCATAATGTTTAGTTTTTCCTTCTGTGTTTGAGTATGCAGGTGCTGCTAATTCCATATCATTCCACCTCTCCAGATCTGTTGTTTCTAAGCTATTCACTCATGTATCCACCTTTCTAATGCACATTAGATCCATTTTATTATTCCACATAACCTCAGATTCAACATGCTTCAACTCAATCATCAAATGCATCCAGCTCATCACCCAGGTCTGCTCTCACTCCTTATCCAGACACCTGAGAATCTTTATAGGTGATTTTTTTCCTCTTCATCTCTTAATTCAGTCTTTAGTGGGCCCTATTGTTTTACCTCTTAAATAATTCTCAAATCTCTCTATTCCTCTGTTCCTTTGGCACCCAACCCTCAACTTCTTTGTTCCATCTCCTAACATTTCTACTTTTGTAAATATGTCACATTTATTCTTGAATAATACTACATTGTTTGCAGTGTCCCAGCAAACTGCATTCTATTTCAGTCTTTTTCCCTCATGCATATTTATGTCTCTGACAGTAATGTTCTTCCCCAGCGTCTTTGTCTGTTAATTTATCATCTTAGCCAAGAGTTAATCTTTTCCAGGAAGCCTTTTATGAATCCCAGGTACTTTTCTTCTGTTTTATCATTTATTATAATTACATTATGTGTTTATGTATCTATTCTCTGACCTAAACTATAAGCTTCTTGAGAACAAGAGCTGATCTCAATTACCCAAAACCCATTGGATCACCAGAGTACCAGGCCCATAGTGAGGGCTTCTAAAGTAAAAGCAGAATTAAATATATATGCATTTTGATGCAGAAAGAACAATAGAACTCAAAATAGTACACGATGGAATACTATGCAGCCATAAAAAAAAACATGAACTTCGCAGCAACCTGGGTGAAACTAGAGTTTATAATACTGAGTGATCTCTCACTGAAACAAAGATCTTAGTGTCACATGTTCTCACTCATAAGTGGACCTTGAACATCTATTGTAATACTATAAGAAAAGGATTGACAGTGGCGAGACACTATGGGGGGGAGCAGGGAGGGGAAGGGAGATGGAATTAACGGTAGTCAATATCTGTCTGGAGATGGAGGGACACCCCTTATCAACAAGGGTGCCTGAACGATGCATATTTGTGTACCTAACCCTTAATAAAAATATATTTTAAAAAAAACTCTAAATAAGAAGACAAGATTTGTATTGTTACTACTACACATCCCCAGTTTGAGTCAGAAACTCAAGTTTCTATTCTACAAAAAGTGGTTAATACTAATACCTCATAGGTAATTTGTGACGATTAAAGAAAATAATACAAGTAAAACCTAAGTAATTTATAAAGCATTAACTATAAAAATGCTTGCATTTGTTTCAACCAGAATGCTGAGATATATGTATGTGAATAAGTATTAGACCAATTTGAATAATTTACTAGGAATATTAACAAAATAATCAACTTTTTTTGAAAACAGAGCAAATATTTGTCAGTTATTAATATATTTGTAAGAATACTTACAGAAAAGGTAAGGGGGTGTGATTTCTGTTGCAAAATGTTGTCATAAGTAAAAGGTTAAATTTATTTTCATCACCTTATTTAGCGTATAATGAGGGTCTACTGTATGTTATAAAGACATGGGAAAACCATTTGTCTTTTAGAGTTCAAGGAATAGAATTGCTTAGAACAAATATATAAACGGACCCAACTAAATGTAGTACCAGAAGATTATGAAAGTACTGGAAGTATTTGAGTCATGAAATTGATATGATTAACTACATAAAATTTCATTGATGTTATATTAGAGAGGTATTTTTAAGAAAAGATTGGAAAGGATTTCTAGGTACTCAGGGCAATAGAGTTGTACAGATAGAACCTTGCTCAAGGTCATGTGGAGAACTGAAATACAGTCAAAGCTCTGCTTCCCAGATGAGGCTTTGAGTCCCTACTTTGTACAACAAGACAAATGAGCTAGCAGCAACCCTGTTTTTTTGCTTGTGTGTTTTTTAAAAGACTAGGTAGGCATTAAATAAGGAGAATAACCAAAAGATTTGTTGGATGAAAAGTTGTAGGGTAAGAATGAAGTTTTGCACACTGACAGTGGAGTATGGGATGTTAAAATGTGTGAACACTAAGGACAGGAGTTTGTATATAGGATAATCTATAGAATTTTGAGTGAACTGTCGACCAGATAAGGTGATTATGATTGAAAATTATTCTGCCATTTTATTTTGAACGGATTAGATAATACTCATTCATCAGTTATCTGTTGCTTCCATAGAACAAACACAAAACCTCAATAACAAAAGAAATAAGAGTTTGTGGGATTCAGCTGATCTTGAATTGGCTGTTCTTGGCTAGACTAACTTATGCCATTGGTTAGCTAAAGATTAGTGCAATCATCTGCTTATTTTCTGATCCACAATAGCTTTGGCTGGAACAGCTGGGGCCACTCAGTTCTATGCCATCCGCCTAATCCTGCAATAGGTTAGCTCTGGCAGGTTCTCATGGTCTTGGAAGAGGAGTAAAGCAGAAAAAAATAAGTGCCTTTGAAGCTCCTGCTTAAGACATTTTTGATAAGGTCTGTTAGCCAAACCCAGAGACAGAATGAAAAACAAAACAGAATTGCATAGCAAAGGATGTAGATACAGGGAGAGGGTAGAGCTCTGGAACCATCAGTGCAATTGATCTATCACAGATGTAATTTGAAAAGTCATTTGGGTCATTGTCATGTTAGGAAAAGCTTATTTGATAACATTCTGGTGAAATGGTGGAATTTAAAATTAAAATGTGATAAGAAAACTGGGAAAAACAATAGAAATGGAAAGAATATTGAAGAAATAATGGTCAGGTACTGGTAATGTACTGAATGTTCAAGGTTTTGAACTTCAGTCAGAAGGTCTGAATTTGAATTGGGGCTCTTTCATTTGTTGTCTGGGGGACAACTGGAAAGTCACTTGAATTCTCTGAAACTGTATTTCCTTAGTTGGAAAGAGAAGATGCTATCTACCCTTAGGAGTGATTGAAAGAAAGTATGTGTATGTGATTCAGAATCCCTGAGCATTATAAAATATCAGGTATTTGTCATAAATTGAGATGTGCTGGTGTACACCCTGATGAAGAATTAAGTTAAGAGAGGCTGCTTGTGGAGCAGAGAAATACATTTATCTTTTGACATTCTAAAATGCAAACTATTTAGGTGAAACTTACAGAGAGTAACAGATTCTGCCCTGAAGGCAATTTTATTCTGGAGGCAAACTACCTAGGCATAATTGGACTTGCTACTTACTAACTCAATAACCTTAGTCAAAGTACTTAATTCAAATAATGATAGAAACGGTCTCCTAGCATCATTATGAGAAACAAATGAATTGGAACATGTCAAATGACCAGTTCAATGGCTCACAGATAGTACATGCTCAATAAATGTTCAATGTAGTCATTGTTGCTGTTATTATTGCTGTAGATATTATCATTATTACCTTTAACCAATCTTAACTGCTGGGTAATAATGAACATTATCATAAATTGAAACCACTAAAAATCCTTACTCTCCTCAATCCTTAACAAATTTTAAAAGTCCTTTGATTTGCCTTTAAAACATTTTTTTGCTATCCTAAATCTAAATTTTCCCAATTTTTTTATTCCCATAATAGCCAGTTTCTCATGTTCCTTGGTGACATCAGATTTCCTATATCTTGAAAGCCATCCCTTTCTATTGTGTTGAGATTATTACATATGGGTTGAGCTACTTCATTTTCAGTAAAACCTAATGCTAGCACTCTTAGTGTTTTATCCCTAACCTGTCAAAAAGAAAAATGCTGCATCTTTTACTCCTGTTGTAGCCACCCTATTTTCTTAATGTGTTTTTCTTTTTTTCAGTTATTTTTTCTCTTGGCCAAATGAAATGGTATTCACTTGAAGCCTGGATTTCTTTTGCCTTTATTTTTTTTTATAAACACTGCAATTAGACTTCTATCACCACTGTTTCTGTAAAAATACAATACACTCATGTATGCCACCAATGGACACATGCCTTACAAATCTAGTGATTAGTTTTCATTTTCCATGCCCCTTCAATTCTCTGTGTCAAGCAACACTATCAATTATTTTATCCTGAAATTCTCATACCTTTAATTATTCATAACCATTCCTTTTCTAGGCTAGTAGGTATGTTGTTCTTCAATGGTCATTATTTTCCTGCATACCCCCCACACTTATCTATCCCCACATGTATCTTTATTTACTCACATTCTTCAATATTAAGAATTGCCCTTCTGGCTTAAGAGCAATACTTCCCTCTAAATCCTCGAACCCTCTTTTTTAAAAAACTCCTCTTTGATTGTTTTTTTCCTCTGTATTTAATATTTTCAATTACTCTTTCTCTCAACTGACTATTTTGTATGGATATTCAAATCTCTTCCTGACGCTAAAATGATGACAAGTACAATAACAACAACAAAAACCTGACTTTGTGTACCTCCATAGCTTCCAACCTATTCTTTCTTTTCTTGTAAGCTTACTCTCCACACTTCCTGTTTTCACTGTCTCAATTTCTTCATCTTTCATATTGCAGTATGATTTCCCTTCTAAGTTCCTGTTTGGAATGTTTGCTCTCACCAATAACCAATTGACAATTGCAGTACATTTGTTTTATTTCACACTGTAATTAATTTTCATGATAAATCTTTTTGACTTTTTTTCTCTTTTTTTCCTCTGTGGACAACTCCTCATCTAGCTACTCCTCAAATATTAAATAATAAAGGTGAGATTAATTGTAGTTGCTCACATTTCTAAATATTCCCACTGTGCCAATCAATATCTTATTTAAGCATCCAGATATTAAAATGTGAGTATTTCTTTCTTATTTTCTGTTTGAGGTAAATCTAAATAAGTGAGGTACAAGACTTTATGTGCATGAGATGCTAAGATATAGACCAGCCAGTAAGTATAGCATTAGCTCAAACTCCATGTTCAGACTCCACAAAGACTGAAGTAGAAAAGCGAGAAGAGAGACAGAATTGTTTTGGAGAACTTAGTTTTGCAGTACATAATCTACCACTCCATGTGTAAGGAATGTGGGGTTTCCCAGTCAACTTAGCCACATTGAGAGGGACTTCAGGTAAGGCAATCAGAAAGCGTGATGTTTTGTGTTTCCTGCAGAGGTAAAAGGATATAAAATCTGAAGTCTAAAAGCAGCCATGGTAGCTGGAGATGCCCCTGCCTCTCTAGCAGATGGGGAAAAGAGTCACATGGCATGCAAGCTTTGAAGTCTGCGTTAGAGGATGGGATCCTGGTGATCACTCTACTCTGACATCCACCACTCACAGTAACTGTTTCTGACCACTCTGGAGTCAGGGCCTGAGAAGGGACATTTGGGGGAAAGATCACAGTAGCATGTGTGACCCATCTGTCTCCTGTGGTCTGAGCTTTCTGAATAGTAAATGTACAGTTAATGACCTTTTCTTCATTGGGTGCTTTTGTGGGCATTCTCAAAGAATGTATCAGTTCTTCCCCAGTTCCCCGACTTCCTCGAAAGTCAAGACAAAGTGTGATAATTTTTGAAGAGCAAATGGATCTCTCATGAGGGAAGCTTGCTTATGGCTACCTTAACCCATAGACTGACAGAACCCCAGGTTCGCAGGTGGAGAATCATGTAAAAAACTAGAGGACTGATTTCAGATAAGAGACAGAACAAGCCAAGGAAACTGGGAAAGAAGTTTAAATTGGTTAGAAGTGTCATCTCGATTAATACTCAAAGTATTCTAATAAGGTTATTATTATTATTCCCATTTTACAGATAATAAAGCTGAGGCACAGAGAGGTTAAGTAACTTGTTCAACACCACACAGTTTGTAAGTAGTATTCATCAGTATTCTATTAATGGCATACTTTTGCTTTTACTCTGAGCCTTCTCCTTCATCTCATTATGTTCATCTGGATTAAAAGAAGTACTACATTTCTCTGGAAACCTTCCTTAAGAGACATGGGCCATGGGAAGTATTTCTCATGACTACTACTAAGTTTTAATAAGACAAACAAGATTATCGTTAATGAAATATAAAATGATTATCAAAGTTAGTCTATACTGAATATAATTATTCAAGGATCCCAAATCTTGATATTTACGATACATAAATTTGCCTTTTATACACTCAGCATACTTCATAGCCCATTAGATGTTATTTATAAGCAAAAGAGTATGGGCTGCATGAAAAACTATTTAACTAGAAAGTAGAATACTTGGATCTAAGTTGCAACTTTGCTAGACCCGGTGACACTGAAAAACTGTTGAATTTCTGAGTCTTCTGTTTACTTACATATTCCATTAATGGAATCCTCTCCAGCATCTGTTGTTTTTGGAGTTATTGATGATGGCTCTCCTAACTGGAGGTAGGTGGTATCTCAGTGTGGTTTTAATTTGCATTTCTTTGAAGACTAGTGAGGCTAGTCATATAAGTATATAAGAAGGGATTCTGTTTTTCACTAATCTGTTGTAAACGTTTTTCTAACTTTAAATGATTATGAAGGGCATATATTTTGACTTTATTAGTTTAATCATAACCATCTAATACCCAATTAGTTTTTATTTATTCAACAAATATTTTAGGGCCTACTCTGTCAGGTTTTATGCTTATAACATAGTGTTGTGATATCTGTGTTCTATTGTATCTGAAGACTTTGGTCAATTTGGTTCCTAGGAGAGCATAGTGGCAATAAAAAGGCACTGTCTAAATTCGGATGAATATCACATTTATTTGTAAATTCTTTGAATATTCTATTTGTGGGAACTGTTCATTTCTATAAAAGCCTAACTCCCTCCCTTGTGCTCTGGATACCATCCCCTCTTCCTATTTCAGGAAAAAACTTTTGCCTGCTTTTTTTCCCTACATTATAATTGTTTTAATCTCTAATGAATTGTAAACAGCAGCATTAAAACGCATTCTTATATTTCACCTATCTTAAAACAAAAACTATTAACACCTCTGCTCTACCAAGCTGCTACCCCATTTATCTTTCCCTTTACAGCAAATGTTTTTTGTTTGTTTTATAGTGAGATCAAGTTTTTTTAATTTTTAATTTTGAAGCTATGCGGTACAATTCAGGGTTAGGTATACAAATGGTTATTACGCAGTTACCCTTGTTGATGAGGTATGCTCACCCCTCCCCTGGCAGTTTCCCACTACTGCCAATCCTGCCCCACCACTCCCCTAGCAATTTCCACCTACTATCAATCCCTTTCTTATGGAATTATGATAAAATTATTCAAGGTCTGCTTATGAGTGAGAACATGTGGTACTCAGTTCTTTGTTTCTGTGATAGATCACTCCGCATTATAGACTCTAAGTCCATTCAAGTTGCTACGAAGTTCATAATTTTGTCCTTCTTTATGGCTGCAAAATATTCCATTGTGTTCATGTACCACATTTTTTTTACCCAGTCCTCTTTCGATGGGCAGTACAGTTGGTTCCATGTCTTTGCTATTGTGAATAATGCTGCAATAAACGTGCGTGTGCAGATATCTTTTTCATAGAGTGATTTGAGTTCCTCTGAGTATATTCCCAGTAGGAGGATTGCGGGATCATATGGAAGGTCGATTTTTAGATCTTTTAGGAATCGCCAAATTGGTATCCACAGAGGATGTACTAGTTTACACTCCCACAGTGTAGAAGTGTTTCTCTTCCCCGCATCCTCTCTTGCATCTGTTATTTTTTGAGTTATTGATGATGGCCATCCTGACTGAAGTTAGGTGGTATCTCAGTGTGGTTTAATTTGCATTTCTTTGATGACTAGTGAGGCTGAGCATTTTTTCGTGTATATGTTGGCTGCTCATATGTCTTCTTTTGAGAAATGTCTATCCTATTTTTTCCCACTTTGCAATGGAGTTGTTTGTTGTTGTTTTTTTTTTCTTTCCAGCACATTTGTAGATCTTAGATGTTACACCTTTGTCAGATATACAGTTGGCAAATACGTTTTCCAAGACTGTGCTATCACTGGCTGACCACATGCAGAAGATTAAACCAAGACCCCTACCTATCACCATACACGAAAATCAACTCTAAATGGATCAAAGACCTAAATGTAAAACATCAGACTATAAGAACCTTAGAAAACACAGGAGACACATTTGTATACCTAACCCTGAAATGTACCTCACATCTTTATAATAAAAAAAAAAAAAAGCCGGGCTCGGTGGCTCAGCCTGTAATCCCGTGCCTTTGGGAGGCTGAGGTGAGTGGATTGCCTGAGCCCGCAGGTTCGAGACCCGCCTGGGCAGCGAGACCTCATCTCTACAATAAATCAAAAAATCAGCTGGGCGTGGTAGCACATGCCTATAATTCCGGCTATTTGGAAGGCTGAGGTGGAAGGATCGCTGGAGCCCAGCAGGTCGAGGCTGCGGTGGCCGGGAGTGGCCACTGCACTCCAGTCTGGGCGACAGAGTGAGACTCCAACTCAAAAGAAAAAAAAGAAAACACAGGAGACACCTTATGGAAACTGGAACTGGCAATCAATTCCTGAGCAAAACCCCAAGCGCCCATGCCATAAGAGATAAGATACCCAAGTGGGACCTCATCAAACTGACAAACTTCTGCAAAGCCAGAGACACCACCAAGAGAGCGAGGAATCATTTGTTTTAATTGCTTGCACTCATTCTTTCTAAACTATCCCCTTCCACCCCTATTTTCTGTTGAATCCTGTTAGGGATTCAGTCTCAGTGGAGTGGACACAAGAGAAAATGGGAAGTTAGATCAACTTCATCTAACTGTTCTTGCAAACATTAGTAATAACCTTCACATTACTAAATGCAGTGGTCAATTTGTAGCCTCCATTCCTACTTAATTTATCAGCAACATTAGACACAGTGTGCTTCTCCTTCTTTCTTGAAACACTTAAATTTTTTTTTTTTTCTTGAACTGCTCACTTGCCTGGTTTCCCTCCTATGTTGTTGGTCACTCCTCAGTCTTTATTGTTGATTACTCCTCATTCTTCCTGACCCATTGTTGTTTGATTACTCCAGGGCCCAGTTCCTGTACCTTTTCTCTTTCTGTCTCTGCTGACACTATGGATAACCTCAACCATCTACTGACTTTAAATGTCATCTAAATGTGGGTGACTCCAGAATTCTCATCTCTAATCCAGACATTTCCTTTGACCTTCAGACTCTATAGTCAAATGCGGAAACTTAACATGTTCAAAACTGAGTTCAGGATCTCCATTTAGTCTTCTGCATCTCAATTAATAACAATGTCAATTTTTCATTGGCTTAGACCCCAAACAACAGTATTTTGTTTCTTTCACATTCTATGGTCAGTCTAGCAGTAAAGTCTTTCAGTTTTATCTTTGACGTATAAGTAGAATTGAACCACTGTAATCACCTACAACTGCATTCTAGTCAATGTCACCCTCTCTTACCTAAGTTAGATGATATTTTCCCAACTGTTCTTATTACTTGTATTCTTGTACTCCACTAGTAAAATTTAGGGCAATAAAAGATATCCTCTCCAGTCTGGGAGACAGAGTGAGACTCCAACTCAAAAAAAAAAAAAAAAAAAAAGAGAGAGAGAGAGAGATATCCTGATTCTAATAGTAAATCAGATTTTGTTTCATGTCTGTTCAGATCTCTGAAATTACATCCCACCTCAAGGTAAAAGCCCAGGTCTTTAAACTGGCTACAACCTTGACAGTGCCCCTCCCCTTTAACTATCTGATATCCCCTCCTATTATTTTCCAGTTCCCTTATTCTATTCCAACATTCTGTTGTTCTTGTTCAACATGCGAGGCATGCAGCTGCCTTAGGGACTTTGTATTGGCTGTTCTCATTATCCCTAAATAATCATATAGCTTGCTCTTTTAATTCCTTTAGGTCTTTACTCAATGAGGCCATGGCTGATCACCCTATTTAAAATTACAAAATTATAACAGCCTCCTTTATAATATGTCCAATCCCTCTTAGTGACCTAGCACACTATATATTTAATTTCTTTATTTCATTTATCTCTTTCTTTCTCCACTGGACTGTATGCTCTGTGAAGTCAAATACCTCTTTTCTCTGATTCATAGCTAGATTTTATGCCTGCAATATCTAGCAATTAGTTGATGTTTAAAAAATACTACATAAATAAAAATAAAGATCATTCTTTCATTTTTTGGACACAATTTTCATAATATCTACTTTATGCTTTCTTCACAATCCATGTCATCATTAAAAAATTAGATAGCATATATTAAAAATCTTAATAAAACAAGAAAACAAATACAATTCATAGAGCTTTAGAGCTAAAATGTCTATAACACTAAAGTCATTATATATGTGATATTGGCATTGACATTGTTTCTTAAACCCCTTCTAAGATGAAGTGGGTTTTATATGAAAAGGTGGTGGTATTTTGAATTTTTTGTCATCAGAGCACAGGATCAGAATGTAAATTACTTGCTTTGAAGGTATTAATAAGGGTATTAACCCAACTTCTTTTGACTTCAATTTATTTTTACATTCTTCATGTTCTGTTACTAAGGCATTTTATTTCCTAAATTAAACAATGTTGCATAAAAGAAATGGTATGGGTAGTTATATGACATTATAATACTACCATCACTATATTTACTATCTATAGATTACTTTTATTTTGTGAAAGAACAACAAAAGTTAGAATGTTTTGATTCGTTTTTCATTTTTAAACAGTTTATATTTTAATTGCTGATTTTTTGGGTCTTCTCTCATTTTCATTCTCTCAGAGGGAATGATATCAACAGAAAAACAGTCATTAGTATTATCAAGATGAATTAATAACCTGAGTTTTGTACTAAAATGAATAGCCTAATTTGATGAGCTTGATATTAGCATGCATAATATTCATTTATTTTATTAAACTTTGAAGAATAATTCTATATTAAGTAACAGAGACATTAAAATTTACACTATTTTCTTTTCCAGTATATTTCTATTCAAAGCTTTATGATTCAAAGCAAAGTACCAACCATCGTGACATCCCAGTTTGTGAAAAAGAGAGTTAAGAAAATGGTTGTAGAATTCTTATTTTAAAATGTGATTATCATACTAATTAATAATATCACACATCCTTGCATTGATCTCTGCAATTTAATTAGTTTACAGAATAGTAACTCTTTAGTAGATTATGCGGTATGAACTTTAGTAGCTCTTAATTATTGTCTGGTTGTTTAAAAGTCATAAAAATTAAGTTGGCTTAAATGAAGATTAGTAGGCCAAAGGTACATAGGACTTGAATGTTAAATTACAAATTTCATTGCAATCAGAGTTTTATTTGTGACACTAATGAATTCTTTAAAAAATAAGAATCAACTCACCCCGCCCCCCAAATGTGACAGAATTTATTAAGTATCTGAATGACTGGTGATTTGTTTGTCGATCCTTTGATGCATTAAAATAGGATAAATTCCCCCAATAATGAACATTTTACATCCTTTTTGCCTTTCAAAAAGTGACATTCTTGACCTTGGAATTTGGAATAGGTGCTATGGCAAGAGGCCCTCTAAAGTCAGGAAGCCTGAGGCTATTTTCAAGAGCAGGTACAAAGATTGACAGTTGTTTGTAAGATATTTGCCAGCAGATTTCTATTTTGATGAGTTCCTTTGTTTTATAAACCCGTGTTAATCTTGATATTAGAAGAAATTGTTCAGGAATTGATGTAATTAGAATTTAATACTGTCATTCTACAGTAAACTATTTTTCATGAATTATTCTGACCTATTATTTTCTCTTTTTATATCCACATTTAGGGTAATTTGCTTTAATTAAGATATATTGGGAATAAGTTTTTAAAATCTATTCTTGTGACAGTTTATAAGATGCATTTATATTTTGACAACTTCTAATAGATTATTAGTTTACCAAATTTTAAATAATTGGTAATTAATTTGGAAGTTTCTCAGGATAAAGATCTTACCTAATGAATTATTTCTAAAATAAAGGAGATAAAATTAGTTCCAAATAGTAGCAGTATTATTTTGTCTTTGTTGATTTTGTACATGGGGAACATTGTTTAATGATACTGATCAAAAATGTCATCTTAACAATTAGGTTAGCCAAGTGACTAATACATTCTGCCATCAGAATACAGTCTTATGAACTATATTCTGCCTAGATAAATAATCGGTGGCAGTTGATACTGCTTGAGTTAGGAGAAAAAGTTATCCCTTAGTATCTTTCTATGGAAAGATATGACTGCTGAAATCACAATTTTTAGTATCCTTGTTAAATAAATGTAATTTTTTTCTTAAAATGTATCTGCATTTTGCAGTTTTGTGTCTACATTTCTATGTTAGAATTTTGTGTCTACATTTCTGTGTTAGAATAATTACAAGTTTTAGTGTCTCCAACTTTTCTAATAGATTTTTCACATCTTGTGGCAACTATTTAATTTTTTACAGATGTTTTGAGGCTACTATTCATTTTATTTGACTATATCATGGTTATAACTTCATAGGGAGTTGAATTTTTTATTATCATTAAGTGAATACATTTATTCTTGGATAGGTGTTTCCCCTTAAATTCTACATTGTCTTTTTTATTAGTATCTGTAATATACTAGATTTATTTTTGTGAATATTTTTATTTTGTACTATTTCTAAATTTCATCTTTCTTTTCTCTTTATTTTTTATTTTAAAGATGTGAGGTTCAAGTCAAGATTTGGTGCATAAGTGGGCTACATGCAGGTGAAGTTTGAGCCTCCCACTTGTTCTCACTTCTCCTGGTTTAAGATCAGGTACCCTTAGTGATATTATGTGACCCATCTCCCGCCTCCCCTGGCAATGCCCTGCTACTACTGATCCCCTGTTTGTAGTATTGTGATTAATGTTCAGGACCCACTTATGGGTGAGAACATGTGGTATTCAGTTTATTTCTGTGAAAGATAACTGAATATGATAGACTCTAAATCCATCCAGGTTGCTGTGAAGTTCATAATTTTGTCCAATATTGAGTAATATTGCATAGTGCATGTGTACCACATGTTATTTTATCCAGTACACTTTCGAAGGGCAATACAATTGGTTCCATGGTTTTGCTATTATGAATAGTGCTGCAATAAACATGCAGGTGCAGGTATCTTTTTTGTAGAATGATTTGAGCACCTCTGGGTATATTCATAGAAGCCAGACTGCTGGGTCATTATGGAAGATCAATTTCCAGATCTTTTAAAAATCACCACACTGTTTTCCATAGAGTTTGTACTACTTCACAATCCCATCAACTGTGTGGAAGCATTCCTTTTTCTCAGCATCCCTGCCAGTATCTGTTGTTTTTGAGTTATTGATGATGGCCATTCTTACTGGATTTAGGTGGTATCTCAATGCGGTTTTGATTTGCATTTCTCTGATGATTAGTGAGGCCAAGCATTTTTTTTCTATCTGTTGGTTACTTGTCTGCTTTTGATAAGTGTCTATTCATGTCTTTTGTCCCTTTTTAAACAGGACTGTTTTATTTTTTTTTTTTTTCCCCCTTTGGGCTCATTTAAGTTTCTTGTAGATTCTGGAGGTTAGGCTTTTGATGGATACATAGTTAGCAAATATTTTTTTCCCATTCTGTGCGCTGTCTCCCCACTCTCTTGATGGTTTATTTTGTTTTGCAAAAGTTTTTCAATTTGATGAGTCCCCACTTGTCTATCTTATCTCTTCTGGCATATGCTTTTGAGGCTTATGATCAAAAATGGATTGCCTATTCCAATGTGCATAAGGGTGTCTCCTGCGTTTTCTAAGATTCTTATAGTTTTAAGTTTTATGTTTTTTTCTTTGATGCATTCAGAGTTGATTTTTCTGGATGGTGATAAGTAGGGATCCTGTTTTATTCTTCTGCATGAAGTCAGTCAGTTTTCCCAGCACCATTTACTGAATAGGCTCTCTTTCCCCAGTAGTTATTGGTGGTGGCTTTGTCAAAGATGAGTTGGTTGAGAAATTGAGGTTTTGCTTCCAGAGTCTCTGTCCTGTTCCATTGGTCTATATGTCTGCTCTTATACCAATATCAAGCTGTTTTGATTATTGTATCCTTGTAATAAAGTTTAAAGTCTGGAAGTGTGGTAACTTCCGCTTTTTTTTTTTTTTCCTCTGAGGATTGTTTTGGCTATTCACGGTCTTTTTTGTTTCCACATGAATTTCTGTGTTGTTGTTTCAGGATGTGAGAAAAATGTTGTTGGTAATTTGATAGGTATTGTGTTGAATCTGTAGATTGCCTCGAAAACAGAGACAGCAGTGCTCACTCTCATCCCTCCTGTTTCAACATACCATTGGAAATTCTAGCTAGAGCAATCAGGCAAGAAATGGAAATCAGGATTATTCAAAAGGAAAGCAGGAAGTTAAGTTATTCCTCTTTGAGGACAATATGATCCTATACCTTGAAAACCCAAGAGAATCTGTCAAAAAACCTCCTTGCACTGATAAAGGATTTCAGCAGAGTCTCAGGATACAAAGTTAATGTGCAAAAGGCAGTTGCGTTTTTATACACCACCAACAAACAGGTAGATAACTAAATAAAAAACACAATCCCATTTACAATAGTCACACACAAAAGAAATTCACAAAATAGCCACACACAAAACCTTGGCATCTTCCTAACCAAAGAAGTGAAAAACCTTTAAAACAAAAACTACAAGGCATTGCTAAAATAAATCAAAGAAGACACAAACAAATGGAAAAATATTCCATGTTCATAAAATGGAAGACTCAGTACTGTTACGATGACCATTCTATCCAAGGCAATCTACAGATACAAGGAAATATACTTCTACTTTAATGTGTCTGTGTTAATATATTTCTCACAAATAGAAAATAGTTTCTAAATTTTGCTTTTATGCAGTCTGACAATCTTTATCTTTTAATTATTTGGTGTCTTTACATTTGCTCTAATTATTGTATATTTATGTTTAATCTACTATCTTACTAAAGGCTTTCTATTTTTCCTGTGTGCTCTGTGTTACTTTTTCTAAAATGTAATACCTCCTTTAGAATTGTTTAATTTTTTTACTATTAAATTTACCCCTTTATTAATTTAATAGTTTTATACTCTCGATATTCTTTGAATAGTTATCCTATAAATTGCCATGTGCATCCTCAAGAAAGTATAATGTTAATGTGTATTTTTCTGTCTCATATTCCCATGTGTGCAATGTGAAATATAATTGTAGTTTTATACAGGTAATATTCCTTTATATTTATTCACACATTTATCATTTGTTTTACTAATAATTCTTTCTGCATCTCAAATTTTTCATCTGGGATCATTTTTCTTCTACCTGAGAAATAACCTTGAATATTTCCTTTACTGTAGTTCTGCAGAAGACTAATATTCCTAACAAGATATTCAGATTTTAAGAAAATATTTTTATTTCACCTTTATTCCTGAAGCATGTGTGTACTGGATATAGATTTTTATCTTAGCAGATATTTTCTTTTGGCACTAAATATATCATTTTAATCTGACTTTCATTGTTGCTATTGTAAAGGCAGTTGTCAATTTAATTTTTACTTTTTTGAAGGTAGACTGTAACTTTTTGGGTTTTTTCACTGTTCTAAACAATTTTTTAGAAGTTTTACTATAATGTGTTTAAAATATATTGCTTTTTATTTTTCCTGTTTTATAAGGATTATTAGCATTATGACTTAATACCTTCTATTAGTTTGGGAAAATTTTTACTCATGTCTTTAAATATTGGTTCTGTCACATTCTGTCTCTCCTTTCATTCTGGACTTCTGCTTCCCATATTCTTGTTCTTCTCACATTATTTTCTATTCTTATTACTCTTTCTTCTGTTTTTCTCTTCTTTTTTTCACTATAATTCATTCAAAATTTTATTTTTGTACCTACTTTTTGGTTTACTGATTTTCTCTTCTGTATTAAATTTGCTATTGAACCATATTTGTTTCTTTACTGTTATTGCTGTCCTTTAAATCTACAATTTCCAATTGTTTTGTTTTGTTTATTAATTTTGATGAACATTGTAGGCATACATATTTTAAGTGTTTCAGATAATTTCAGAATCTGGAGCTCACGTGATCTGTTTCTTTTGTCTTTTAGTAATTTTTTTTTTCATTTTTGTTGTCTTGCTGTCTAATGTGTATGATTATTTCTGATTATGTGGCAGTCATCTTATTTGCAAAATTATCAGTGGAAGTCATTTTAGTTCTAGAACAATATAATTTTCCTCCAGAGGAAACAATTATTTGTTTTGTCAGATGCCTGAGAAAATAGTGATCCTCAATCACTTCAATCCAAATAATCGCTGGGAGAATCTATCATGCAGGGATTATTCCTTCTACAGTGCAGTCCTTAGGAGTCTCAACTACAAATGAGGAAGACTTACCAGAACTGCTGCATCTTGTCAGGACTTGACCTCAATTCTAACCTCTTTAACCCCATTAAGCTACCAAATGTACTAAGCCAGTCCCTCTAAAATTATGGTAAAAGCAGGCCTAAATGTCTGAGGGCTTAGTTTTCCTTAAATTACAAACTCTAAAATCTCCACTATCTTTTTTGCTATTTTAATTCACAAGTGAAATAGTTTTTTAAAAATTAGTCGACTTTTCTATTTGTCCTGATACGGCCCAAATTGTACCATTTGCCATTGCTAGAAGCAGAAGTCCACAGCTTTAATAAGTACAATAAGTGTAATTAATTGAAAAGACAGCTTAAAGTAATTTTCTTAAAATAAACATGCCAATGTTTATCAAAAAGTAAGCAATTATCTTTCTTAATTTTTTTCTAGTATACTCCTAGTCTTATTATATATTCCTGCTAGAATTCTGGATGTCAGTAACAGTTGTAACAGTGTTGAAAAATCATCTCCTTTTCACCAGCACTTCCTTTTCCAAATGCACCCCCTTCACAGCTGCAAAGTTATCTATTTAAAATTCAAATCTGACTATACTACTCCCTTTCTTGAAATGTATCTGTGTCCACAAGGAAGCCCAATATAACTAATAAACTAATTTATCCAGGTGACAGGACAAAAGATCAATATGCAGACATTGATAGTATTTCTACACAGTATCAAAGAATAATCAAAAATGAAATTAAAACAATTTCATTTGCAATAGCATCAAAATAATGAAATACAAATACATTTTACAAAATACATGCAATGGTTGTACACTGAAAACTACAACACACTGCTAAGAGAAATCCTAAAAGATCTTAACAAATGGAGGGACATTTACATTTTGAAATACTCAATGATATTAAGATGTCATATTTGCCCAAATTAATCTATAAATTCAACACTATTTCATCAAAATGTCAGGAGGCATTTTTGCAAGAATGAATAGGATGATTTTAAAATTAATATGGAAAGGCAAATGACCCAGAATAGCCAAAACAATCTTGAAAAAGATTAACAAAGTTGGAGAACCTAACACTTACTAGAATCACAACATACTCTAAAAGTGCAATAATCAGGATGGTTTAACAACAGACTATAGGTCAATGGAAAAAGCAGAGAATATAAAAATAAACCTTTTACTTATAGCCAATTGATTTTCAACAAATACATCAAGACAGTTCAATGTGGAAAAGGATTGTCTTTTCAACAAATTAAGCTAGGGTGGTTAGATATTCACATGAAAAAAGGTTAATTTAGATTACTACCACACATCATGCATAAAAATTAAATAATTAAATCAGTGTCCCATGGACCTAAATGTGAGAGCAAAACTATACACACTTTAGAAGGAAAAAAAAAATAGAACAAAATCTTTGAGCCTTTGGATTATCCAACAGTTTCTTAGATACGGTACTAAAAGCATAATCCATTAAAATTTTATAAATTGGACTTCATCAAAATTAAAAATTTTATACTTCAAAATACATAATTAAGAAAATAAAACTATAAGGATAACTAATAGTTTCAAATCATATGTCTAATAAAGTATTTACATTCAGAGCATATAAAATACTCTTACGAGTAAATAAGAAGAAGACAATCCAATAAAAAAATGAATAAACAATTTAAATAGACATTTCATCAACAGTGGTAACTGACTGTCAATAAGCACATGAAAATATGTTAAATACTTACAGTCACAAGAAATTTCAAACAAAAACTACTGTTCATGCCTACAAATATTTTTTTATTTTAAATTCAGGAGGTACATGTACAGGTTTTTTACATAGATATATTGCATGATTTTGCGGTTTGGGCTTCTACTCAACCCACAACCCAAATAGTGAGGATGGTACCCTATAAGTAGTTTTTTTTTTCTATTTTTTTTTTTTTAAAGCAGGATTTATTGAGAAGACAGAAAAGCTCCTACGGTGGGGCCAATAAGTAGTTTTTCAACCTTTCCTCCTCTCTCTCCCTCACCTCTATAGGAGTCATCAGTGTCTGTTCTCATTTTTATGTCCATGTGTCCCCAGTTTTTAGCTCCTACCTAAAAATGAAAGCATGCAGCATTTGGTTTTCCATTTCTGCATTAATTTGCTTTGAATAATGGCTTCAAGCTGCATCCATGTCGCTGCCAAAAATAAATAAATAAATAAAAGCAAAACATGGTATTTCTTTTTTTAAAATTTTTTATGGCAATGTAGTATTCCATGGTGTATATGTACCACATTTTCTTTATACAATCAACTGTTGATGGACATCTAACTTGGTTTCATGCCTTTGCTATTGTGAATGGTACTATAATGAATATATGAGTACAGTTGTCTTTTTGGTAGAATGATTTATGTTCCTTTTAGTTTATACCCAGTAGTGGGATTGCTGGGTTGAGTGGTAATTCTACTTTTAGTTCTTTGAGACATCTTCAGACTGCTTTGCACAGGGTTTAAACTAGTTTACATTCCCACTAGCAGTGGACGAGTGTTCCTTTTTCTCCACAGTCTCACCAACATCTGTTGTTCTTTAACTTTTTAATAGCCATCCTGACTGGTGTAAAATGATATCTCATTATGGTTTTTATTTGCATTTTTCTGATTAGTGTGTTGAGCAATTTTTAATATGTGTGTCAGTCGCTTGTATGTCTTGTTTTGTGAAGTGTCTGTTCATATCCTTTGCCCACATTTTAATGGGGTATTTGTTATTTTATTGTTGTTGTAGTTTAGGTCAACTCGTTGATGTTCCTCATAGATTTTAGATATTAGCCATTTGTCAGATGCATAGTTTGCAAATATTTTCTCCCATTCTGTAGGTTGTCTGTTTATTCTGTTGATAGTTTATTTTGCTGTGCTGAAATACTTTAATTAGGTCCCACCGGTCAGGTTTTTTGGTTTTTTTTTCCTTGCTGCATTTGCTTTTGAGGATTTAGTCATAAATGTGTTATCTAGGCTAATGTCCAGAAATGTGTTTCCTATTAATATTTTTATAATTTGAAATTTTCCATTTAGATCTTTAATCCATCTTGAGGTAATTTTTGTATAGTATGAGAGGTAAGGGTCTGGCTTCATTCTTCTACAAATGGTTAGCCAATTTTCTCAGTTCCATTTATTAGATAAGGTATTTTCTCCCCAATGTTTATTTTTGTCAACTTTGTCAAAGATCTGATTGTAGATGACTATATTTCTGAGTTCTCTATTTTATTCCATTGGCCTATGTTTCTATTTTTGTAAGAGTACCATGCTGTTTTGCTTACTGTAGCCCCATAGAAAAATTTGAAGTCAGGTTATGTGATGCTTCCAGCTTTGTTCTTTTGACTTAGGATTGCTTTGAATATTCAGGCTTTTATATATATATATATGAATTTAAGAGGTTTTTTTTCCTAGTTCTATGAAAAATGTTGCTGGTAAATTGATAGACATTTCATTGAATCTGTAGATTTGTTTGGGCAGTAAGGACATTTTAACACAATTCATTCTTCCAATCCATGAGCATGAAATGGGTTTTTTTTTTTTCTTCTTTTTTCTTTTTTGGTCATTTTTGTTTTCTTTCAGCATGGTTTTGCAGTTCTTGTTGTAGAGCTCTTTCACCTCCTTGGTTAGATATGTTCCCAGGTATTTCATTAATTTTTTTGACTGTTATAAATTGGATTGTGCTCTTAATTTGGTTATTAGTTTAAATGTTTTTGGTGTATAGAAATACTACAGATTTTTAAATTTTAAAAAAATTTTTATTTTTTTTAATTTTTTTTGAGTTGGAGTCTCACTCGGTCTCCCAGACTGGAGTGCAGTGGCCACTCCCAGCCACCGCAGCCTCGCCTGCTGAGCTTCGGCGATCCTTCTGCCTCAGCCTTCCGAGTAGCCGGAGTTACAGGCATGCGTTACCACGCCCGGCTGGTTTTTTGATTTATTGTAGAGATGAGGTCTCCCTGCCCAGGCTGGTCTCGAACCCTCAGGCTGGCTCAGGCAATCCACTCACCTCAGCCTCCCAAAGGCGCAGGATTACAGGCTGAGCCACCGAGCCTGGCACTACTGATTTTTTTTTTTTTTTTTTTTGAGTTGAAGTCTCACTCTGTCGCCCAGACTGGAGTGCAGTGGCCGCTCCCGGCCACCGCAGCCTCGACTTGCTGGGCTCCGGCGATCCTTCCAAGTAGCCGGAAGTAGCAGGCTGGCTCAGGCAATCCACTCACCTCAGCCTCCCAAAGGCACGGGGTTACAGGCTGAGCCACCCAGCCCGGCAGTACTACTGATTTTTTAATGTTGACTTTGTATCCAGAGACTTGACTGAAGTCACTCATCAAGTCTAGGACTCTGTTGATGATACCTTTAGGCTTTCTAGATACAGAATCATATCATCTGTGAACAAAGATAATTTGATGTCCTCTTTTCTTATTTGGATACTTTTTATTTCTCCCTTTTTACTGATTGCTCAGACTAGGACTCCCAACATTATGTTAAGTAGGAGTAGTGAGAGTTAGCATCTTCATCTTGTCCAGTTCTTAAGGGAATGCTTCTAATATTTGCCCATTCAGTATGTTGTTGGCTAAGAGTTTGTATACAGTGCTCTTATTATTTGGGGGGTATGTTTCTGTAATGCCTTCTAGTTTGAAAGTTTTTTTTTTTTATTATGAGTGGATTTTGTATTTTATCACAGGCTTTTTCTGTATTTATGAATAAATCATGTGCTTTTGTTTTTAATTCTGTTTATGTGGAGGATTATTTTTATTAATTTGTGTCTGTTGAACCAACCTTGTATCCCAAGAATAAAGCCCACTTGATCATGATGAATAAACTTTTTTGTTGAATGTGGTTGTTAGTATTTTGTTGAGGACTTTTCAGTCGATGATCATCAATGATATCAGTCTGTAGTTTTCTATCATTGTTGTGTCTGTGCCAGATTTTGGTATTAAGAAAACACAATATTAAGATTTAATGATATAGTAGACAATCAGGGACTTTCATACATTACTACTTGACTTGTAATATGGTACAACAACTATCACAAATAATTTGGCAGTTTATTTAATTTTAAAAATCACTGCTTGAAAGGTAACCAAGAGAAATTAAATGTATAAGCACATACATACAGCCCGATTATAAATGTTAATAGCAGCATTATTCATAATAGCCAATACATGGAAGCAACACAAATATCATTCAATGGTAAATGGATGGACAAAATATTCTGGATTCCATGCAATGAAATGCTATTCAGCAATAACAAGTTACAAACTATTGACATAATAACCATGCTAAGTGAAGGAACTCCATCACAAAATATTATATATTGTATGATTCCATCTTCATGAAATATCTAGAAAAGACCTGTCTATAGGAAGCATATCTTTCTGCCATGCTTTCAGTGTATACAGGGATCATATTGTATTTTTTTTTAAAGATGTGGAGTACAATTCAGGATTAGGTATACAAATCATATTGTATTCTTTATACTCATTTTTTATAATCACTTTGTGTAAGATTTGAATTCATAATTTTTGTAGCAATCTCATCTCTATAAAAATATATATATATACACACACATGAGCTGGGCATATATATATATATGCATATATGTACATATGCATTTAATTTTAAAAATCATATATGTACATATATGCATATATATATATATATTCCCAATGCTTTGGGAGACAGAAGCAAGAGGATTGCCTGAGCCCAGGGGTTTGAGACCAGCCTGGGCAACTAGGCACAACCTCATCTCTACAATAAATCAAAAAATTAGCCAGGTGTGGTGGTGCATACCTGTAGTTCCAGCTACTTGTAAGGCTGAGGTGGAAGCAACGTCTGAACCCAGCAGGTTGAGGCTGCAGTGACTGGTGGCTGTGAGCATATCGCTGCACTCCAGCTGGAGTGACAGAGTGAGACTCAATCTCAATATATACACATATATATAGCAGGATAGAAAGTAGATTAATGGTTGCCTGGAGCTGGAAGTAAGTATATGAAGTGACAGTAAATGAGCATGAAGGACTTTTAGTGTGGATGATAAAAATGACCTAAAATTGGATTGTGTTGATGATAATACAGCTCCATAAGTTTACAAAAATGATAGCATTGTACACTAACAGCGGATGAATTTTGTGATATGTAAATTATTTCCTCAAGTAAACTGTTTAAAAAATAACTTTCCATGGCTTCCAATCACCTAAAGCAGTTTTCACAAACTTGACTGAAAATAAGAATCACTCATGATGCTTGTTGACAATGAAATTATCTTCTCTGAAAATTTTGATTTCATATTTTTAACAATTACCTTGTATAAATTATATAATTATATTTGTAAGACATTAATCTGGAAAACAAATGAATAAGCTTCTTATTACATCTTAAAGCCTGATCTTTAATCTATCTCTCTCCCCCTTCATAGTCTTCTATTCTCTGTCTCATAACTTAAAACTTGATAACTTCTAATTAGTGCTGTCTGGCTCAGTTTCATTATATGCATGTTTCTTTTCCTTCTTATGCAATGTAATCTTTCAAAGCATAGAGATTTTTACTCCACACGTCCATATCTCCCAAAACTACTACACCAGGCTGAGCCTGGTTTTATCTACAGTTAACAATTGTTAGATGTTTGAAGAGGTTTCTGAGAAAATCAGACTGCGAACTTCACAGACATAGGGAAAGCACTTATCACTTTTGCCACAGTGTTCTTAGATTTAGTCACAGAATATACTCAGAAATAGGAGAGTGGTAGCATGAGACCATGGTTACCATGGTTATCATCTACCTGGCAGATACTGCATTCCTACCCTCAGGGATCTTACATATTTTCAAAAGACACAGACCTCTAATCAGGAGATTTTAATAAAATATTTATAAAAGTACTAGGCATATATCTAGTATATGAGAACAAAAAGGATAGACATGTAGGTTATCCTGGAGACAATATCTTGGGCTTACAGAAACCAAAAAGGCAAATGAAAAATGTCTCTCCCTTAAAGGAATGCTTAGTTTATTTGAAGTGACTGATGATAAAACAAATATTTATGCTAATATGTGGTGGAAATATGGCAATGATTAAAGGGTGACAGACAAGGAAGGAAACAAACATTTCAGTGTAGTGGAATAGGAAGAAGCATCTGTTGATCAATACATTCGTTACCCTCTTCAAGTACATTATCTTCATAAGAAACATAAGAGTAATCCCATAATCTATTTTATATAAAGATAAAATCCCGGAAAAGCACGTTTTCTACTCTTACATTATTGGTAAGTGTCAGAGGAAGAGTTTAAATTCATATTTCCCTCATTTTATTTTATGTTTTAAATCAATGACAATATTTTTTTTCTTTTGTCTTATTTACTCTTCTTTTTTAATTTTAGTTTTAAAAATGTGGTGCACAATTGGGGATTAGGTATGATCATTGTACAGGTAAAGTTTGGGACTCACTTTGGTCCCGGCGTCACCTGGTTTGAGATCAGGTACCCTTATTGATGCAGTGTGTCCTCCCCCTACCCCCCTGCCCCGCTCCCTTCCCTGGCAGTTTCCCACTACTGCCAATCCCTTTCTTAGAGTATTATGATAATTGTTCAGGGTCCGCTTATGAGTGAGAACATGTGGTACTCAGTTCTTTGTTTCTATGATAGATCACTATTATTTTATTTTTATTAATGTAAGAACACAACATGAGATCTACCTTCTTAACAAAATTTTAGTGCACAATAGAATAGTAACTATAGATACTGTTGTATAGCAAATCTCTAGAATTGTTCATATTGCATTACTGAAAATGTATATCCATTGCACTATTAAATTGCAACTTTGTAAAGCATTTAGGATTTTAGAGTCAAAGATAGTGAAGAAAAGGATTAAACACTTAGTACTTACTTGTTGTTTTATATTTCTGGACAAATTATTTAACCTGAAGCTTTGTTAAAGGGGGAAAACAAGAGAGATTCTTAAGAACAATAATTCACACTTTAGAACTGAATTTTATGTTCTTCACCATAAAGTTAAACACAATGTATATAATTATACTATATAAAGACCACAAGGAATCTCTATATTTATAAATCTTCTCAATAAGAAATTTGTCAAAAGCATAAGAAAATACATAACTACTGACTTTATACATTATCAAATTTCATGTTATATTCAACTATGCTATCTCTCTCTCTCTCTCTCTATATATATATATATATATTCACATTCTGTGACATACATTTTAATAATTGACTTTCATATTTTCTTCTTATTTCTTTTACTGCAATTTTTCAGAACTCTCTCCATCTATACCTGCACCAATTCTTCAGAATAGTTATAAAATCAGATTCAGAAATGATAGCTCACGTCTGGAAGCTTGTTGAACTCCAGGCATAGTTCAAAGAACTTTATATATTATATATAACAAACTTCATCTAAAATACCACCCATGGACTAGAAGTACTATTATTATTCTCCTTTTACAGGTAAGGAAACAAACATGGAAAAAGGCTAACTCACCTTATCTAGGTCACAAAGGTAGTAAATGGCAGAGTTCCAACTGCAGCCAAGGTTGGTTATACCGATATTGATACTAATGTATCACTTTTAATACTATTTCAATGTGTTTTTTAAATTGTTTTTTCACTTTTTTCTTTTACTTTTTTTTTTAATTTTAAAGGTGTGGGGTACAATTCAGGTTAGGCATACAAATGTTCATTATGCAGGTATCCTTGTTGATGAGGTGTGCCCCCCCTTCCCTGGCAGATTCCCACTACTGCCAGTCCCGCCTCACCCCCACCCCCACACCCTTTCTGGCAGTTTTCCGCTATTGCCAATCCTTTTCTTATAGTATTATGATAATTGTTCAAGGTCCACTTATGCGTGAGAACATGTGATACTCAGTTCTTTGTTTCTGTGATAGATCACTCAGTATTATAGACTGTAAGTCCACCCAGGTTGCTGTGAAGTTCATGATTTTGTCCTTTATGCATTAAATAAGCATTCATATTGCATTCAATATGTATTTTTTTAATTAACTGAAATTCCTTTAAAAGCAATGATTAAGATTTTGTCTGGTAAGATATAAACAAAATAAGGCTCTTCTGTGAAATTAGAGACACAAGTCTACAGAGTTTAGACCTTGAGGTACAAAGAAAAAGAATTGTGATATTTAGAGCTTGGATTTCAAGTTATGTCAGCCTACTGAAACTCTCTGTGCCTCAACTCTTCATTTTTAAATTATTATTTATTATAGAGATGTGGGGTGCAATTCAAGGTTGTGTGTGTAGACGATCATGCAGCTACCCTTGTTGATGAGGTACGGCCCTCCCTTCCCTAGCAGTTTCCCTCAGCTGCCAATCCCGCCCCGCCTCCTCTGGCAGTTTTCCACTACTGCCAGTTGCTTTCTTATAGCATTATAATTGTTCAAGGTCAGCTTGAGTGAGAACATATGGAACTCAGTTCTTTGTTTCTGTGATAAATCACTGAGTATGATCAACTCTTCATTTTTAAAGAGTAAATGAGATCTACATCCATAACCAATACAAATTAGAAAAAACAAAACAAAACAAAACAAAACAAAACACTGAGTCTTCAGATTAAAGAAAGGCACGCTGGAAAGTTACAGTTCTACTTAAATCCTTCCAGACAGACAAGAGATAGCCTTCCTTTGCTGTACTCAGAGAAGAAAAAGAAGACAGTGAGATGAAAGAGAAGAAAACATTTTTTTACCAGTCAGCATTGGGTCAAAAGAACAGCATCAAAAGCAGGGTTTCTGAAAACATAGACTGAATTTAAACTGAGCTTTGTAGTAGTTAATGGTGACATAGAATAAATTCTGACCTAAATAATTGTTTTGTAAAACAAGAAATAATAGCCTTACTTGAATTTGAATTGTTCTTAATATTCATTTCATGTAGACAGACCCAACTCATCTTGACAAATGGGTACATTCAGAATAAGAGCATAATATACAAAACTGTTTTTCTATGTGAAGGAGGTAGAGAACAAGTATCAGTTCCTTTTTGCTGTTGTGACAAATGTTTACAAGCTTAGTGGCTTAAAACAACACCCATTTATTGTCTCACAGCTTTGTGGGTCAGAAATCCAGGTACAGCATAGGTCGCTGGGTGCTCTGCTTAGAGTCTCACAGAGCCAAAGTCAAGGTGTCAGTGGACTACATTTTTTTCTGACAGATGCCAGGCTGAATTTCCTTCCAAGTTCTTTCAGGTTGTTGGCCAAATTCAATCCTTGCAACTGTTACCTTGTTTCCTTGCTGGCTGTGGTGGGGTACCTCCCTCTGCTTCTTAAATGGCTTGCATTCTTCCTCATGTTGCCCCATCTGTCTTCAAGCCAGCAAGCAATAGTCTGTTTAGTCCATCCCTTGCTTCAAATCTTTCTGACTTTTCCTTCTTCCTCCTGCTGCAGCTTTCTGGCCAGTTGGAGAAATGTTGCTACTTTTAAGGACTCACTAATTAGATCCATAATCCAGGATACACTTTTTATTTTAAGGCCTTTAATCTGAATTATATCTACAAAGTTTCATTTGCCATGTATGTGACATATTCACAGGTTCTAGTTATCAAGGTGTAGATATTATTGGGGAGTCTTTCTTTTTATCACACTTGGGACTATTAAAAGTAAAACAAAACAAAACATACAAACAAACAAAAAACGACTCCATAAAATAAAATATGTGCTGCATATCTAAAACTATTCATAACATCAAAATCAGGAATTTGCTGCAAAGTAAATGTAGGTAACGGAAAGATAGCTGTTTATGGTATAACAACATGTAACTAGGACTTGGCAGTTTCTCACTAAACATGGCTTGATGCATTTCAAAAGTATCTATAAGTCTTAATTTTAAAATAAATCCATATTTCTTGAATATTTTATAATTTATGAAACTTTTTATGACCATGGATAGTGTGCTTTCTAAGTGCTAATTATGTCCAGTAAGTCCGTTTATTCAGGTTCAGTGATGGAATTGCTGATGTCGTCATTCTAAAAATGCAAATATAACACTATTTCTACTATGTGGAAAATAACTGATTCTGTAAAATGTTATGTTCCCTTTGTTTCTACTTCTAATTATTTTATTATAATACATACTTAATAAAATCATTAATTGAGATTTTTGGTTAAGAGTCAATTCATTCATTCTGGAAACAATCTTGACATTTTGTAATGAAGCTTCTTGATATTTACATATATGTAGCCCATATTTATGTGTTCTATTAGATAAATACTGTGTGATTTTATTACCTTTTCAGAGCTGACTACAGCTGACGTGGTTGAGAATTTCCTGTAAAAAGTCTTTTGTTCCTTCCTCCCTCCCATCCATCCATCTGTCCACCTATCTCTCAATATTATCTATCATACTGGTGAATTTTCTTAAATAGGTTAGAATGTTTTAAAGAAAGTTACTCTCTTTCTGGTAGTCACCTTAAGATTCTTCTTTTTGAATTATCAAATCCAACTGCTTTATTAAAAGGCAGGCTTAGTGGCAAGGAAATTTATTTTCTATATTTCTTTTTTTTTTTTTTTTTTTTGAGTTGGAGTCTCACTCTGTAGCCCAGACTGGAGTGCAGTGGCCACTCCTGGCCACCACAGCCTTGATCTGCTGGGCTCCGGCAATCCTTCTGCCTCAGCCTTCTAAGTAGCCGGAATTACAGGCATGCGCTACCACGCCCGGCTGATTTTTTGATTTATTGTAGAGATGAGGTCTCGCTGCCCAGGCGGGTCTTGAACCCGCGGGCTCAGGCAATCCACTCACCTCAGCCTCCCAAAGGCGCGGGATTACAGGCTGAGCCACCGAGCCTGGTTTTTCTATATTTCTTAAACATTTTTCTTGGTTCTGCCAAAATGTAATAATTATATAGCATTTTAAATGCTACTTTTTTAAAAAAAATCAAATTTACTTATTTATTTAACTTATCATAAAGATGCGGGGGTACAATTCAGGGTTAGGTATACAAACATTGATTATGCGGGTGCCCTTGTTGATGAGGTATACCCCTCCCTCCCCTAGCAATTTCCCTCAACTGCCAATCCCACCCCACCTCCCCTGACAGTTTCCTACTACTTTCAATCACTTTTTATAGTAAAAATAATCAAATTTATAGAAAATTTAAGGAAGATATATAGTTATAGAATAAAATGCACTTTTATTAAGATTTAGACAATATAAAGTTGAGAAAGGGAGAGGTGGAGAATGTGATCTATAGTTATGTGAATTTTCTCATCTTGCATTGTTTAAAATTATACTATAGTAGAAAAATAGCAGAATCCTGGAAACATGAATAATCAAAAGAGGGGAGTGGGACTGAACATAAAAATACTTGGGGGAAGGAAGATTGTTACTTTTAACTTGTATTTTATTGTGCCTTTGAAATTTCTTATATTATGTTTACAATAACTGAAAGCCATGATTATTTTAAATAGCCCTATTTTTTAAAAAGATACTCTTAATCCATTCTCAGCCTTTTTGCTTTTGGACTTGGTGGGGGATAAGGTATAAGGAATACAAAATATAAAATATGAGCACCAAGCAACCAAGCATGAAGGCAACAATCCAAACCAGCAGAGAGCTATGTCAGATATGGCAATTTTTTTTCATAATGTAATGTGATCTCTTTGTGTTATTTCTCCCTATTGAATGAGATGTGAACAGTAATCATTCATGCATTCATCATATTAACCAATCAATACATTTTTATGATTAATTTTTTATGCTTTAGGCGTCATCATTTTTTTCAATCTCTTTTCCAGGTAGTAGTGAGATATTTTATATACGACCTCATACAACCCCATAAACCTGTCAAATAAAAATGGCATGCCCTCATAGTGAATGGAAAAGTTGACGTTTGAAGAGGTAGTTTTCAACAGGGCCACACAACTAGTACTATGTGGCAGAACTGGATATCCAGACCCAATCAGCTAAACCTAAACTGATTTTTCTTAAAGCATATTCTATATATCGCTTACATTAGAATCACCCAAAAGGTTCATTAAAAAAAGAAAGAAAGAACAACCGGGCTCGGTGGCTCAGCCGGTAATCCCAGTGCTTTGGGAGTCCGAGGTGAGTAGATTGCCTGAGCCTGAGGGTTCGAGAATCACCCTGGCAAGTTGATGAAACCTTGTCTCTACAAGAAATCAAAAAGTAGCGGGCATGGTAGCACGTAGCTGTGGTTCTGGTTATTTGGAAGGCTGAGGCGGAGGGATGCCGGAGCCCAGCAGGTCGAGGCTCCAGTGGCTGGGAGT
>NW_007247325.1:43136-49650 GCF_000164805.1 Carlito syrichta | reverse complement strand
CCAAAAAAAAGAAGAAGAAGAAAGAAAGAACAACAACAAAAAAATGTTTCTAACTACCCCAGATCTATCAAACAAAACTGGTAAAAAAAGAACTTAAAAAAACACAGCTTCTCAAATTATCTGTAGACCTTGTTAAAAATGCAGATTCTGATTCAGTAAATTCCGTGTGGGGCCCAAGAGTCTTCATTTTTAACAAGCTCCCAGATGCTTCCAATGGACTATTCTCTGAGGAGCAAAGGTAGAGATCACCAAAGAAAAAGCATTTAAAAAGGGGGGAAAATCCTTGTTAGATGTTTATAAGATTAAATTTCAATGAAATTAGATTGCTTTTCTTTCATTCTAAGATTTCTTCTTTTGCTGGTTAATGAAAAACTCTTTTGTAAATTAAGTTTCAAAACAGCCAAGAGGTAGAAAATGGAAGAGATAAATCAGCCCGTAGAAAGTTTTTAAAAAATGAGATTTTATTTCTGACTCCAAGTCACAGTAATTCAGAAGGTGCTCATGGACCTTCAGTTATATCAATAAGATTGTGATAAAGAAAAGTAACGTTATTTTGATTTGATATAACGTGGTCTAAAATCTAAAGAAGAAACCCCCAAATCCTTGGCCTAATATTTTTCAGGCTCCATTAACTTGGACTGTATCAATTAGCTTTTGCTAGATGTTGCTGCCCAGACAACAAAAGTCAGTTCTCAGTGGTTTGCAACAACAAAGAGTTGTTCCTCCTTTCTGCACCATATTGGCCACCTAGGCCTCCCCACATGTCTTCTTTATCCTAAAATCCAGCTTAAAAAGTAGTTTCTTTCTGAGACATATCATTTTTGAAGCAGCAGAAAGGAAAAAATGCAATTGGAAAGTCAAGCAATGATTCTCCCAAAGATTCTGTTGGGTCACAGCAGTGTTTTCACTTACATTCTGTTAGCCAAAGCCAAATTTAAAGGCAACAGTGAGGGAAGTTCACTCAGCCCACAAGCAGGGGCTACAGTTCGCACAATAAGAAGCAAGCTATTCATTTTTAAAAGGGAATAGCAATAAGTGGGTCATCTGTGGGTGTTCTTTTTTGTGTGTTTTTGGTTTTTTCTTTTTGTTTTTTGGGGTTTTTGTTGTTGTTGTTTGGTAGTTAGTAGAACTATCTCTATTTTTTAACTGAATTGTTTGTACTCCTAGGGTAAGCGATGGGTTTTTTATGATAGAAACTTCTCAGAAGCAAGGCTTGTGTTTGATTCAATTTTGAGTATTCCCAACTCTTGTACAGTGTCTAGTGTATTATAAATTTCCTGCAAATTTTCAGTGGAGTGTGAGCAAATTCTAAGTTTCAGTAAGTTTAAGAGAAATGAATTGAATACAAGTAGAGATTTCAAATATGAAGAGTTGTCTCAAGGAATTTTGCGAAAAAATGGGGAGAGACCAACAGGTGGTAGCTGATAAATAAAATATTGTCAAAATAAAAGGTGTTTTTTGTTTTCCTCCAGACAGAATAACAGGATGTTTTAGATGCTGATAAAAATAATCTATTAGAAAACATACATCTGTGGGTCTTCTTGTTCTCTCATATGGCATTGGGTAAGTTTGGAGGAAGAAATGGGAATGGCTTCAGTAGGAGAATGCAAAGATTTTTCCATGATAGTTAATGAGATATCTAAGAAAATCAATAGGAGGGTAGCAGATTGGAGGATGTGATGGGGAGTCTATGGAAGTTCTCTTTTGATTGCAACAATTTCCTCCACAAAGTAGGGAGCAAGGATATCAGTTGAAACTGAATATAAGGGAAAATTTGGAGGTTCAAGAATAGAAAATATGATATGGAACGGTTTTTTAAGAGGGAAAGAAAAATGATTAGGTTATAGAATATGATTACTGGAAAGCACTATATTTTCTCAACGTTTATTATAGTATCCATTATTTACTATATTTTTTACTTATTTATTATTTTTTACTTTTCAGTGTTACAACATATGTGTTTTCTTATTCATCAGTTTATATTTTTATCATCTTGAATACTTGTTTTGCTTTATGTTCTCATTTTTTTCTAACTTCATGAGCTAGATATTTTATTTATTTTAAATTTTTGTTCTTCATTAATATGATATTCAGGCCATGATTTGTTTGCCAAGAAATGTTCAGTTTCTTTCAATAGGATCTCATATATACTGTTTTAAATTTTCTGCAATGTTTGAGAAAAATAAGTAATTGATTAGATTTTTTTTAATTTCCAGGTGATAGGAATGTTTTTACTTTTATTTTTTCTAAATTTTTAGTATTTTCATTTTTAATGCACTATGATCAGAAATTGTGGTCTCTCCTAGGCCAAATTTTAAAGTACTGTTTTTAAAATGTGGTATATATACACAGTGGAATATTATGCAGCCATAAAGGACAAAATTATGAACTTCACAGCAACTTGTATGGATTTAGAGTCTGTAATACAGAGTGATCTATCACAGAGACAAAGAACTGAGGATCACATGTTCTCACTCATAAATGAACCTTGAACAATTATCTTAATGCTTTAAAATAAGGATTGTCAGTGGTGAGAAATTGCTGGATGGGGGGTGGGATTGGCAGTAGTGGGATTCTGCCGGGAGGGGGGCACACCTCATCAACAAGGGTACCTGCATAATGAACATTTGTATACTTAACCCTGAATTGTACTCCACATCTTTAAAATAAAAAATTTTAAAAAATAATAATAAATTACTGTTTTTGATGTGTGTGCTAATGTGGTAAAATATATGACTTTTCTAAGGGAATTTGGATAAAATACCTTACTCAGGGTATAGAATTTAATGTATAGATCATGTAGCTCTATCTTTTTATGTTCTTAGGTTTTTCCAAATTGTTATTTCACTTTTTTTTCCTTGATCTGACATGAACTGAGTAAAAGCTGAATTAATTATATAGCAAATTTGATAACATTTGTTCATTATTTATAATTATAGAGCTTTCAAGTTATCAGTCAGGCATAACACAATGCTATTTTGAAATTTATAATATCTAGAACAATTAATAATCACTAATAACAATGTCAAATACAACCTTTTTAAAGAAGATAGCCAATAAATCTTCAATTTTTTTAATTATTCAAATTTAGAGATAGTTGCAGCCAAGTCAAAAGATGATAGTGAATGCTCTCATATGAAACTGATATTTTCCCTGTTTTATTTTTGTTATATTTGTAGATAATTACATTATTTAAAATGAGAAAATTAGTAACATTTTGAAATAGCCCCAAATATGCTTCAGTCTGACATTTTAGTTGATAAATTAAATTAGCAAAAAATGTTATTTACAGTTTATTTCATTTACAATCTTGAAGGATAAATGTCTCTTAATTTTATCCTCTAATTTTTGCTATCAGATATAAAGCACCTTAAGTGGCAGATATTATCTCATTGTAATATGCAGAATTTCCTCAATGAGTTTGCTTTATAGACAGAAACTCTAGAGTACATTATATATCATTATTTGCATTATAATAGATGCATTTGCAAGAATTCAATGAGCTCAACTGGAAGCTTTTCAGTGTGTATGGAGAATTGTATTCCATAAAGCGATGACTTTTTTTTTTAAAGAAGAGTAATTATTTTCTTGGACACCTGGAGATTGTGTTAGAACTAAAATACCAGTGACAGATAGGTGATTATAATGATAGTTAAGATTATATTTCATTGATTTCTCCAAATGCTTCAATATGGATAGTTTTCTACAGAGTGATATATTTGATCTTTATGTTCATAAAATTTAAGAAAACTTATTAACTTTTTCAACTTTTGTGCTTGAAGTAATTGTATGTGTCATATATCATCTCACTTAGTTCTCACAATAAACAATGTGGCAGCTTTTGCAGCCTTGGCTGTGCATTTTCTGTTGCCTGGCAAACCGTGCCCCATTTATCTTTTATATTCAAATACAGGCAGAAAGAGTGCAGTGAACTCGCTAGTACTTTGAGATGTTAATTATACGTTTAAAAGGGTTTGCATACAGTTAGTAGAACAGTGAGATATGAAGCAGCAGAGTCAAGGCACAGTCTATTCTTAACTCTAGGTTTCTGAACATGTTTGCCTATGTGCTTTAATATGTGCATATGCACCTCTAATCTTTTCATTGACATTAGGCACAGATAATAAATATTAAACCCTTAGGTGAAGTCCTATTGTTTGATATCAATATTGTCAATTAATGTGTACCTCATGTATTTTGAGGCCCTGACAAGTTGAAGAGGTGTTTAGTATTCTTTATACTTTGCCCAATGCACCCTCATGAACACTCAGAAGAGAAATTTTGAAAATAAATTGTATTGTGACAGGACAGCACAACCAACTTAGATAAGCTTGAGGCTTATGTAAACAGTTTTTTGTCTGTTTGTTTGTTTTGGAACAGGGCTCTTCCTTAGAAGGGTTGAAATGAGGTAATCTGGAAAATAAATATAAAGACCTGAATTTTGATAATAAAAACTTCCTGTGTAGGACCTGGAACTTGCCTGAAGTAGTGCCCTGATTTGCATTTGGGAAGACAAGGGGAAGTAAATAAAAGAACTGTTCCTCAAGGGATTTTGCTGTGAGAAGCTGAAGCTTAATATAGAATTGAGGTAGGTTTTCTCTGTCTCATGAGGCTGTATGATGTTAGACAAACCTTTGCTGATTAATGAGACATTATTTTTTAAAATTTAGAAAGAAACTACAAAGGCATAACTCCCTCTTATTTTACTACTATATTAGAAAGGTCAATGTCAGATCTAGGCAATTTAGATTTGGAGATTAGATAGGAGCGATAAGTACATTAAAAGAATTTCTCATAAATATGAAACTTGATGGGCAGATAATCGCGTTTAGGGAAAAATCTATGTCAGAGACAAGTTGATATATTTGACATCAAGTTCTTAATGATGATTGTCATATCCTGTCTTCTAATATTATGGCAAGATTCATGACGACTTGATGTTTTTGAGATTAAACTTGGCTGGGTAGAACGTGGAACTTGGAGTAGAGAGTGAAGAATGAGTCACATTGCAGAATCCAAAGTTATATCTACTCGATACCTACCTTCTTTATATTATCATATTTATATGCAGTTTTTCAAATATATATATTATTGTATAAATAAATAAGGGGAAAAAGTTCTGTCTGAAACACTGGTGTGATTTCTTTTCTTCTAGATACTGTGAACAATTAGAAATCAGAGATCCAAACTAGTGACCTACACTGTCACTGCAGATATATTCTGGTTTTACAATGCAATGTTTTAAAGAGTAAAATTAATTATTAATTATAAGCTTATAATGCATTAGACTGTTATATCTCATTTAAGTTCAAAAAACCCCTATGAGGTTGATGTTATTATCTTGTTTTCCAGGTGAAGCTTAAGAGAATGTTTGTCATGTCCAAGGTTAAACAGACAGTCAATAATTAAGCCATGACATAAGCTAAGGTAGTTTGTTCTCAGACCTAAAGACTTTTCACATCTCAAATATGAATTATTCTCTAAGTTCAAATTTGGAAGATTTTACACACAAAAGAAACTGTAATTTGATTTTCTCTTAAAATGTGGGTAATCTGATGACACGGGTTTCCATTTCTTCATGGAAACAATGAATTTGAGCTGAGCAATGGCCTTTTTGTCCCATTCCAGCAAGGCTATGCCAATTGTTTGTGGTCACAAAAGTTGAGACCCTGACAAATAAAAGCAATCATATTCTCCTCTCTATTGTGATCTCCGGGCTATTCAGAATGATCTTTGTCACTGAAGAGTAGTATGTGAACAATATCAGAGACTGAATAGGCACTTGTGACCTGGTTATTTATTTTCCTTGTTATTGATCTTTAATCTTCATAGTTCACATTTTATTGAATGCATTTCATTTGAATCATGTCAAAGTTTTTGGAGGATGTTTTATTCAACTATTGTGCTAAACTCTCTTCTAAAATTGTATAAAAACTTTGGATTTTAAACAAATACCAATTTGGTTATAAAGCATTCAAATAACTTGCCATGGAGTAATATTATAGCTCCTGTAATACAGGTGTGGGTCTGAAACGTGAATTTTATGTAACTAAAATATGTGTGGATACTATAGTGTCAGCTCTATTAGAAGGTTATGAAGAAAATGATTGAGTTGCTTTTATGCAAGGCTTGTATCAGTTCACTTCAGAAGTGTTTGTTCATGTCCTTTGCCCACTTTTGGAGTTGAATTGTTTGAGTTCCTTGTAGATCTGGAGATCATCATCCTAAGTGAACTGACTCAGAAACAGAAAACCAAACACCACATGTTCTCACTCATATATGGGAACTAAGTGACCTTAGTGAAGGAAATAATAGACACGAGGGTGGGGGGGACCAATAAGAGGGGACTTGGGAGACATTAGGGAATATGTACATGTATTCCTTGAAAATATTTACTTGTTTCTCTAATATTGGAGTGTATCATGGCGTATCATTTTTTTAAAGAATATTTATTAAAGACTGACGGTACTGGGAAACTATGGGGGGGAGGGGGATGGGATTAACAGTAGCAAAT
>NW_007247325.1:2897-42909 GCF_000164805.1 Carlito syrichta | reverse complement strand
AAAAAAAAAAAAAAAAAAAAAAGGCAACCCCTATGTAATTGTCATGGTTTTAGTTTTCAACAGAGTATACTAAAATGTGTAGCAAAGATTTTATGTAATAAAATAAAACCACATAGACACACACACACACACACACACAACACACACAGGCTTATAGTGTAGCAATATTTTTCTAATCATAAAATCATAATCACACATCATGTTGGATTGGTACATATTGGAAGTGTAGCAGGGGTAAGGGAAAAATATGCTTTATGAGACCCTGAATTCTTTTGAAATCATATCCTAGTAGCAGCCACCAGATCAGTAGAGACAGCCATAGAGATCAAATTACCAACAGATGTGTATGTGCCTGTATATATATGTGTGCCTCTATTAACTGTAATGAAATCAACAAATATTAATGGAATGCAAATTCTGAACAATCACTCTACCAGATATAGAAGACACAGTAACCACAATCCTTTCACAACTGGAGCTTATAAATGCATTGAGGAGTGCAATTGAGCTTAGAACACAAACAACACAAAATGTACAGTCCCAGGAAGTAGAATTATTGTTAAACAAAATTGATCAGGAAAAATTTTCTAGACCTTCTGAGGTTAACATGAAAGACTCTCCAAGATTGCCCTCCTCTGTATCTCTTTTTTCTTTTCACTAGAGGCTCAACTTTTCCCTCCTTTATTATAGTATTAATATAATTTCTGATTGCCAGACAATAAAAATTATCCATTTTTAGTCTTGTTGAGATGTTACAGTTAATCATTTCATAATCACCTGCCTATCTGTTGTACTCTTCAACTTAAGATTTATGGTATAGTTTACGTGTCATTTCTAACTTGTTTGAAATAGAAACATTTCAACATACACGTTTTTGTACATGGAATATTTTCTCATTTTGTGAGCTTTCGCTGGTTAGCAATCTTTGGTTTTAAGTAACAGAAGTTGATTCTGACTTAGTAATGTAAAAATAAAAGAAATAATTTATTAGAAGTGTTCAAGGCAGCTCAGTCATAGAAACCCAATAGTTATGTGTCAATAAAAATGGGGACCAAAGAAAATCCAGAGATGTGAGCAAGAAATATGGAACAATTGATAATTTGTTTGTACATGAGATGAATCACCTTCAGTTATTTTCCACCTCATAACACTCTGCTCAAAATTCACATTCCTGGGCCCACACCCTGACCAGAAGAGTGCAATTCTTTAATTGATGGCCCTATTGTGTGTGATGGAGAAGTGTAGTATTCCGAAGAAGTGGAGGTCTCTGGAAGAAAGGGTGGGTTAATATTGTGCAGGGAAAATATTGTATCTATTTTATGTGTAGCTCTTGGCTCTACAAGAATGAAGCTAATATGTGCATTTGACATGCAGTTTCAAATTTATTTAGTGCCAGTAATTTTAAGCAATTTTCTCTCCCAAAAAGGCATTTTACTATATAATCAGTAAGAGTATTTTCCAGAACCATTTCTTTTCCTAATTAAAGAATCCTGTTGAGAGCAAGTGTCTCTGCATAGAAGAGAATAACAATAAAGGATGTGATTCCACTTGAAATTTAAGACTTGGGCAGATGTAGGCCACGCTTCCGTACCAATTATATCACAGATTATCTGACAATAATCATGTTTGGCTCTTAAGGTAGGGAATGCCAGGCTCTGTTTAAATTGGATAGTTTTTTTTTGAAATTTACTAACTCTAAATACACTTAGAATGGTTGCAATTTATTAATAAAACAAACATCACTTTGTAATTGCAAGCAACTTTTAAGTGTTCCTTCATATCCAAATTTTTTATATTTTTAAAAAGCGTATTTAAGTAAATTAAGCTAAGTATGCCATGATATTATTTAACAGAAATATCTGTTTAAAAGGCAGTAAACAGAAACAGCACTATCTTGAAGTGTCTTTGTCCCATATAGATATTAAGACACATACACACACAGACACACACACACACACACACACACACACACACACATACATTATATATTTATATATACATATTATATATATATATGCATGTAATTGCAGAAAATGATTGGATTTTCATTCTGTGATATTTTTAAGGTGTATGACTGAATGTTCTTTTTCTTATAATTTTAATTAAACTAAACTATATAATGATGCTTAGTTAAAAAGCTTTTTAATGCCTCCAAATGCATCACTTGGGCTTACATTTTTCGTCGATGTCATTGGTAGCTCCATGTATTAGAAAAAAGGAAGCAAAAAAAGTGTGACACAGGAGATGAAAATTAGGCTTCTGCTTCAAGGACATCTCCTCAGTAAGGGGTAATCACCACATTGAGAAGTATTTAATAGCAAAGAATCAGGAAGCAGAATTAGAATCAGAAGCTTGCACATCGGAGAATTGACATCACAGTTAGATAAGGGCCGTTTAAGGTCAAACTGGAAATGTAACAAATTCTCTCTTTAAAAAAACTGACCAAAGTATGGCTTGCATAAAAAAATTTGAGTTTATGGAGACATTGGATGTAGTTACCATACATTCAATAACAACAACAGCAGAGATTGAAAGTCATTAAGAAATATTTCTAGGAAGTCTAATACTAATACAAAGTGTAATATTTCAAACTAAGAGAAGTCACAAGATATCAATATTGTTATTGGGCATTTATGTGCAATGTTATTTTCAAGTTGTCTTATAACTACTTACTGATTATCATTCAAGGATATCCTTTTGATCTTTATTTGTAAGCCTAAACAAAATATTTTGCCTGAGACTTAGTGAACCATTTATGGATATTAGCTGACCATTACAGCTCACTTGCTTGAAACTATTATCACTAAGTGACTCCTTTGCTTGAAAATGTTATCGTTGTTTCTCTTCCCTAACATGCTGAAATTACAGCTCAGATAAATGCCAAGCTAACGTCAGACTATGAGCATCCATCCTCTGCATCAGCCAGCTCTCTCTCATCTTCTCACAGTTTTGCCATTGATGGGATGACATTAAGATTCAGGACTTAAACAAATGAACATAATATGGAGAAACTGTTCAAACATTTATAGCAGCATTTTCTTCAAATATATTAAATGGGAATTCACTTTCCATACATTTCAGAACTCCATCCTTGTCTTTTATCTTCAGTGAGATCTCTCATTGTACCAATCTCTAAAATTTAAAAGTTAGACCAGACGGTTTTTGAGAGCCCTTCTGGTTCTAAATGCAGCTACTTGTGGCACTTGATGCTTTTGTTTCTTAGTGTAAGAGCCAAATACTCATCAGTGTTTTACAAGGTCCTGTACAATCTGTCACCATCCTTTTCATTTCCAGTCTCAGCTCTTTCTGCTCTATCCATTCTTAATGTTTCAGCAGCATCCACCTTCTTAGTCTTTCTAGAACATCCCAAGGCTAGTTCTCTCCTGATTTAAAGCCTCTCTTCCTGCAGATAACTGCATGCCTGAGACTCAGCTTCCTCAGATCCCTTCTCAAATTTCACACTTTCACAGAGGCCTTCATTGACCACTCTATCTAAAAGAGCAATCATATACCCGTCTTTCTCTGTTTTCCTTTAGCCAAACAGACATGTCATTACCTGATATACAGATTTTTAAAAACTATTTGTACTTAGTATGTGACTCCCTCTTGTAGTGAATGGTAGTTCCATGCCAAGATCTCTCTAATAACCACTCGAGGATTCTCCTGTATCCCTGTTTTGGGAGAATTATCCTCAGGTCAAACAGAAGTTACCACTCCAGTGAGGCTAAGTCCCCCCCAAGACAAGAGAATAAAAATCCAGCCCCCTTCCCTCAAGATGGTATAATTCCTACTTCAGATTTTCTCCATGGGATCAATTTGATGTCAGTATGCAGCTAAGGTCATAATTTTTGCTCAGTTTCTTTTTCTGTTCTGCCTTATCCTGTTTCTCCATTCCCCTCCTCCTAAGAGCACTTGGCCATTGAATTGAATGCACAAGAATTCACACCTCATGTTCCGTTTCTATGGAACTTGTTCCAGGGCACCACTCTAGAATGTAAACTTCCTAAGGTTAGATAATTTGTCTCTTTCATTCACTACCATTTTCCCAACATGCAGTATAGTGTCTCGTGTATGCAGGTGCTCAATTAAGTAATATTGAATGACTACCTTAGTCTTACTGTTCCTAATTACTTTAGGGAGAGCAGCACACCAGTTTATCTGCACTCTCATTATGAATCTAGATAAAGACAGGCATATAAACAAATAACAAATGAAATAAGTTCATCCACCCGCTTTACCCTCTTCACGTGCAAGTCTTTTACAATTCAATTAAAAAGAGGCTCATTAACATAAATATACTGTTATTCACCAATACTGGATTTCCTGCAGTTCAATAATGATTTCGTTCATTTGTTATCAAACTATATGCCAAATCTGGATGTATCTTCTATCATCCACATGATAAAAATGCTTTCTGTATTCTAAATGATTGAAAAGATCAAAAGGATAATACAATTTCATGACACATAAAATTTGTATGATTTGCAAATATTTTTTTTCATTCTGCAAGTTGTCGGTTGACTCTGTTGATTATTTCTTTTACTGTGGAAAAGCTTTTTAGTTTAAGTTCCATTTATCTATTTTCGATTTTATAGCATTTGTTTTGGGGGTTTTTATCATAAATTTTTGCTTAGGCAGAAGTCCAGGAGGAGCGCTTTTCATAATTTTTCTTCTGGGATTTTTAATAATTTCAGGTTTTTATGTTTAAGTCTTTAATCCATCTTTAGTTAATTTTTGTATATGGTTTTAAAAGGGGTACAGTTTAATTCTTCTGCATATGACTATCCAATTTTCCCATTACTATTTATTGAATTTGGTATCCTTTCATAATTTTTTTACATTTTTGTCACTTTGTTGAAAATCAGCTTATATTGTAGGCATGTGGCTTTATTTCTGGGTTCTCCATTCTGTTTCAATAAACTATGCGACAGAGGACTAATATCCAGAGCATATAAGGAATACAAACAATTTTAAAAAACGTTAAAAACTGGACAAAAGACATGAACAGCTATTTCTCAAAAGAAGAAACACAAGTGGCCAAAAATACATGAAAAAATCCCCAGTATCACTAACAATCAGAGAAATGAAAATTAAAACCGCAGTGAGATATCATCTTAAGCTAACCAGAATGACTTTTATTAAAAAGTCATAAAACAACAGATTGTAGTGTGGATACAGAGGAAAGGAAATGCTGATATACTGTTGTTGAGAATGTAAATTAGTTCAGCTTCTGTGGAAAGCAGTATGGAGATTTCTCAAAGAACTAAAAATAGAATTTCCATTGGACCCAGCAGCCCCACTAATGATATCTATCCAAAGGAGGGAAAATAATTTTATAGTATATATAAAAACCTTGAACTTGTATGTTTATCACAGCACTATTCACACTAGCAAAGGCATGGAACTAACCTAAGTGTCCATTAATGAGTGGCTGAATCAAGAGAAAATGCAGTATAAATACACCATGGAATACTCTACAGCCATAAAAAGAATGAAATCATGGTTTTTGCAGCAACATGAATGGAGGTGGAGGCTATTATCCTAAGTGAACTGACTCATAAAAAGAAAATCAAATGCCACATGTCCTCACATAAGTGAGAGCTAAACAATAGGTACAATGGACATAAAGATAGAAATAATAGATACTGGGGATTCCAATAGGGAGGGTGGGAGTGGGAGTGAGGGTTTGTTTCCTATTTATTAGTTTGAATTCCTTATTTCTGAATATTAGGCCTTTGCTGGATATGTAATACTTTGCAAATATTTTCTCCCTCTCTATAGGTTGTTCTTTTACTCTGTTGATGGTTTCTTTTGTTGTACAGAAGTTCTTTAGCTTAATTATGTCCTACTTGTAAATTTTGTTTTTCACTGTGTTTGCTTTCGAAGACTTGGTCTTGAATCTACTGGTTAGGTCCTAATTTAATATATGGTTGAAGAACTTTTAGGTGAAAAATTGAATCTCAAAAATCACCATGGAATATACTTGATAAGAAAAATAAATGTTATGACAATTTTATAGAATATTTTGTGATATAACTACCTCAATTAGTAGTCCGACCATAGTTCTAATGAGTTGAAAAGCATGAACTTGTGTCCTGCACAAGCTAGTTAGCTTTATGTTCTTCTTTGGCAACTTAAACTCTAAATAGCCCAAGTGTTTTGCTGGTTCAGCTTTTTGTTTACATAAAAGGAAAGTAATACAGTGGATAAAAATCAGTAAAATTAGTTTTATAACTTTTGTTCACATTTTAGAATTAACTTATTTTACGTAAAATATTTAGTTTACATTTTAACATTTATGAAAATGTTATTCTAGATTATATGTAGATAAACAAAAACTCATTGATAGAAAATTGAACAAGTAACTGTTATTACTACTTAAGGCCATATATATTAATAGTAAAACTAGATATTTTGAAACTATTTCAATGTTGGATGTTATTACTTTATTTACTCAATAAATCTATTAAAGAGTTGTTAAAGAAAAGGTATTAAAGAAATTTACTCCAGTTCTACTTGAAATTTTTAATTGAACTCTGAGTCAAAATTTAATAAGTTATCTATATATCAAAGTCAGTTATATGTAGGAAACTATATTTGTGTTGATAATAATAGTCTACACTTTGGGTTCAATTATTTATTTTTAAACAGTAAAAGAGACAAGATAAAATGAAATCAAGGAAGCATATACAATTAACTTCTTTAAATTTCAAGTGAATTATATGCTTTCAATTACACAATTGTTTTATATCATTTAGACTTGCTTGAGTAAATTTTATATATCCAGTTGGCAATGAATTTTACTTAAATTACAAAGTGTTTCTCATTATTCACCCAAACATTAAAGTTTATGTTCATGGAAGCTGACAACAAATGTTGCATTTCTCTAACTAATATTATAAAATTCCCCTTGATGTTATGGGGGGAGGGGTGCTAAGGAAAAGCACTTAAAACTTGACCATGTCCCAACCTGCTCATAACCAAATGCTTTTCTTCACCTGAGGCTTGAACATGATATCATCTGAGAAAATCTAATCTTATTTGTAGTCCCCTATTTAAAAATAAATAAAAAGGGTTCTCTATAAAAAACTTAGGTCACAAGCAAAAATAAGTACCCAATTGACCTATGAATATTAAAATATTAACATGTTGAAAATTTAGCTATTAGTATAATTAAATTCTCTTAAGATTAATAAAAGGCCAGGTGTGGTGGCACATGATTGTAATCCCAGCATTTTGGGAGGTGGAGGCAAGAGGATTGCTTGAGTCCAGGGGTTCCAGAGCAGCCTGGGCAGCTTGGTGAGACCTCATCTGTACAATAAATGAATAAATTTGCTTGGTGTGGTGACGAACACCTGTGGTTCCAGCTACTTGGACGGTTGAAGGATCATATGAGCCCAACAGGTTGAGGCTGCAGTGGCAGTAAACATGCCACTGCACTCCAGCCTGGGTGACAGAGTAAAACTATTTTTAAAAATTTAAAAATTAAAAATTAAGATAAATAAAGATTTTAAAATGGGGAAAATTAAACAATGATAAATAATTCATAATCTTATTAAATGTACAGAAAATGTTCCTGGTATGAGAGCACTTTGTAAAAATTGTGTGCTCTATATGTTAAGAAATTAGCTGAATATACACTGTCTGCTCTATATATTAAGAAATTATCTGAATATATATTTCAGAGTTCTGGTGCCATCTTAGGAGATGAAGACCGAGGAGCACCTTCATATCTTTAAATATTTGACCTCCTCTTGCCTACCAGGTTAATGTGAAGAATGACTCAGGGAGTTTAGAAACAAACTTTTTATTTCATTAACTAGTTGTCTAATAGGTTCACTTGACATTCAACAGAAATCTCAAGCTTAATATATCTATAACTTAAATACTTTATTCTCACCAACTTCTTTAAAACATTACTCAATTGCCACTTTTGTTTTTTGTTGTTGTTGTTTTTTGGTTTTTGGGGGTTTTTTTGAGTTGGAGTTTATTCTGTCACCCAGACTGGAGTGCAGTGGCCACTCTTGGCCACCGCAGCCTCGACCTGCTGGGCTCCGGCGATCCTTCCACCTCAGCCTTCCAAGTAGCCGGAATTACGCGCTACCACGCCCGGCTCATTTTGATTTATTGTAGAGATGAGGTCTTGCCAAGTTGCCACCTTTGTAATTAGATTCCATTCTTTTAGTTGCCTCGACCAAAAATGTAAAGTCATTGTAGATTTGATTTTTGTTTTCTCAGAAAATATCTAAGTCAGCACTTAATCATCTTGGCTCTACCTTCAATACATAGAATTGATTGCATTTCATACACACACACACACACACACACACAAACACACACACACAGTATTATATAATACATACATATGTACATGTTTCTCATTTGATCTGATCCCCTCTATCTGATCCTATATGGCTCACGTGTTTGTTTTCTTTTCTCCAATTACACTGGTCCCCTGGATTTTCATCAGAACTCTCCCCAAAATAGGCTTCCTCCGAATTTCTTCATAGATCATTCCCTCATTTCACTTAGGTCTTTATTCAAAATGTCATCCTATTTTTGAGGTCTACCCCTGCATGAAATGAAATATCTATCTTTGACTTTTTTGTCAACAGCACTTATTACAAATAGATAAATTGTTACTATTAATCTTTCTCTAAAATATAAACTTTATAAGAGCAGGATATTGTTATAGTCTCTACTGTTTCCCAGTGGTTGGAACAGTCACAGATGCATAGCAGACATTTAATGAATGTTGATGAATAAAGGAATCAGGCTAACTCAGGAGTGAAATTAGATAGCAAAAAACTTCATGACAGTGATTTGAAAAACGTGCTATAGGATAACTACATTGGCACATTGATGAGACGGCAATAACACACCTGGGACTTCCAGAACTTGTTAAGAGTAATTGAAATTGGGTTGGTGTATAACTGTAGAAGTTGGTGTTGCTGTCAGAGAAATTCTGTCTCTATTATTTTCATTATGAATCTATCATAACTTCAGACTAGAAGATGTAGAAGAGTAGTAGTAATATAAAAGGTTTAAAGAATTTGTGTCCTATACAGAAAAAATATTACTTGCAAGGTTCTCTTTGGGATCTATCGATAGAAAGTATTAAGCACTTTGTATCAACCTAGAAAGCATATTCTTGGAGAGTGGACAGGAGAAGTGATCTGCCTATCTTTGTGTCCCAACTTTGCCCTATTAGCTATGTGGTCTTAGGGAAAGTCTCTTAGTTTTCTGGTGCATCATTTTCTCACTTATCAAATAGAAATACAAATTGTGCCAACCTCATATTTTTGCTATGAAGTTTGAGTGAATTAATGCACTTAAAAACCTTAGCATTCAGTCAGCCTTCAGATAAACTTTTATTATTATTTATGATGTTACCTAAAATTTTGTACTGAAATACTAAAAAGAATCTTATACATCATTTCAAAAATAATAATAATGGCTGTATAACACACCAGTAAAAATTTGGCTTAACATTTAATTCTACTATGGGCAAAGAAGAGCAAGAAAATTTTTAAAAATTAATCATGACATTTTAGACTTTGACAAGTAGGCTCCAGCCCTTTTCTTTAAAACAACTAACTTATAGAAGAGAGTAAGCTCTCTTCTCTATAGAGTCAGTGGGACTCTAGCCATGCCATCACTGCTCTTGGAGATGGAGTTGAAAATAACAATATTTAAGGAGGCTTGAGCACTGACAGGATGGCAGCTCTGTGATCCAAGTTAACAGTCTTTTCTTGTGATTGATGTCTAAAAGAAAAAAAAAGTCATGTCCCAGTTTAAAAAAATCTCTTTGTGTTATTGTTAGAGCAGAGTGAAGGGGCCGAGTCATTCAATAAGCCACTTGTTAAATCACGATGTATCCATTTCCTTTCCTCAAATATATTCCATATATCCTTTGGAATATATTTGAGAGTGGGCTGTTCATTAGTCATAACTGAAACACTTAAGTGGTTCTGAAGTGCAGTCTATAGATACATAGTCTTTAAGGTTGATACTTGCTACTAAACTTGTACTCTAACTTTCTATTTAGGTGGCCCTATTTTTCATGTGCATCCTTATAACTAGAATGAAAGTCACTTGGAAAATTACATTTGCAATTAAAATATTTTATCATTTTTTTCGCATCCAGAAGCAAAAATATTTGTGAGGTTCTTTTTTAAATCTATTAACCAAAAGTATTAAGGAGTTTGTATCAAACTATTACAACAGCACAATGATATGAGATTCAGCACATTCAAACATAAAGTTATTTCTATGATATTATTTTTAGATTTTTGTTGAATATTAAAGATGAAAGTGAGACCAACATTATGTGATTCTCAGGTTTTGCTTTTTTGTTATTTTCAAGCAATTACTGTTTATTTGATTAATGTATCCTTTGAAAGTGGTAGTAAATTATTTTATACCAAACTCATTTTTTAAAGTTGTATTTTAAAGATGTAGGGTACAGTTCAGAGTTAGGTATACAAATGTTCACTGTACAGGTAAAGTTTGTACCTCACTTTGGTTCCCACTTCACCTGGTTTGAGATCAGGAACCCTTATTTGTGAAGTGTGGCCTCCCCTTCCCCTGGCAGTTTCCCATTACTGCCAATCCTTTTCTTGTAGTATTATGATAATTGGTCAGGGTTTGTTTATGAGTGAGAACATGTGGTACTCAGTTCTTTGTTTCTGTGATAGATCACTGAGTATTACGGACTCTCAATCCATCCATGTTGCTGCAAAGTTCATAATTTTGTCCTCCTTTATATCCCATCCTTTATATTGTCCTGCATAATAGTTCATCATGTATATGTACCACATTTTTTTTTAATCCAGTCCACTTTCAATGGGCAGCACAGCTGGTTCCATGTTTTTGCTATTGTTGCAATAAACATGCATGCACAGGTATTTTTTTTATAGAATTATTTGAGTTCCTCTGGGTACATACCCAGAAGGCGGATTGCTGGATCATATGGGAGGTCAATTTTTAGATCTTTTAGGAGTTACTACACTGTTCTTCACAGAGATTGTGCTAGTTTTCACTACCACCAACAGTGTAGAAGTGGTCCCTTTTCCCCACATCCACTCCAGCGTTGAAGTTTCCAACTTATTAGTATAATATAAATGATGCTAATTCTTCTTTAAATAATAAAGGTTTTAAATTATAATATATTTACAAGTTTAATTATATGAGAATGACTTTGTGACTATTCCATTAGAGTCCTGTTTTCATAGATAAAAAATTGAATTATTATTTCACGCAATTGAAAAATGTTAAATTTTGATTTGTTTTTCATTGTATGGGAAGTATGATAATTCATTATTTAGGTTTTCATTTTGTTTGAGTTGGAACTTTCTACTGGGACATCGGTAAGGTACTGTGCTGACTTGCTGAAGGACATTTGAAAATATTCCTCATGACTAAAAATAAATAAATAGAGCCCATCTCAAAAGAGAAGCTTCAACAGAGATGAATAGATATTCTTTTGTGTGTTGAATGGAGCCAACCTAATGTTGAGTACTAATAGGCAAATCTTAAGTAGAAGATTATTTTTCTTCATATTCATTACAAAGAAAACCTATGTGGAAATAGGAAGATTGTGAGTTGTAATGGTAGAGTTTCCCACCAGGTATAAAAGAATTATTATAGTACCACAATGCTAATTCCAAAATAAACTGACAAAACAATAGAAGGTCCTAGAGAATCTGGAGATGACTAACTATATATAGGAAAAGAAAATATACAATACATGAAAAAGTTGGTATTTTTATGTGGGAAAAGGGTGAAATTGTGTGTGTGTGTGTGTGTGTGTGTGTGTGTGTGTGTGTGTGTGTATAGGCTTTTGAGGAAGAAGGCAGTTTTTATTTATAACTCCCATAAAAGTTAATTAAATGTTGATTGTATGGGGATAGATTAGGGTCCTGTTTATCCCCATACAATCAACATTTAATTAACTTTTATGGGAGTTATAAATAAAAACTGCCTTCTTCCAATTCCTGAACAAAACCTGAAACCCACAGGTCATAAGAGAGAAGATAAACAAGTGGGACCTTATTAAAGTGACAAGCATCTGCAAAGCCAAAGAAACCATCAAGAGAGCAGGGCTACAACCTACAGACTGGGAAAAAGTATTTGCCAACTCTAGGTCTGACAAAGGCTTAACATCCTGGATCTACAAGGAACTGAAATGTACTGAAAAGAAGAAAACAAACAACCACATTATAAAATGGGCAAAAGATATGAACAGACACTTCACAAAAGAAGACATTCGAGCAGCCAACAAACACATGAAGAAATGCTCAACCTCACTAATCATCAGGGAGATGCAAATCAAAACCACACTGAGATACCACCTAACTCCAGTCAGAATGGCAATTATCAACAACTCAAAAAATAACAGCTGCTAGAGAGGGTGCGGTGAAAAGGGAACATTTCTACACTGTTGGTGGGAGTGTAAACTAGTGCAACAGCTGTGGAAAGCAGTGTGGCGATTCCTAAAAGCTCTAAAAATCGACCTAAAAATATGACCCTGCAATCCTCCTACTGGGAATATACCCTGAAGAACTCAAATCACTCTATAAAAAAGATACCTGCACACGTATGTTTATCACAGTGTTGTTCACAATAGCAAGAACCTGGAAACAACCATGCTGCCCATCAAAAGAGGACTGGATTAAAAAAATGTGGTACATATACATGATGGAATACTATGCAGCCATGAAAAAGAACAAAATCATGAATTTTGCAGCAACCTGGATGGAACTAGAGTCTATAATACTGAGTGACCTCTCACAGAAACAAAGATCCGAGTATCACATGTTCTCACTCATATAATGGACCTTGAATATCCAATGTAATACTATAAGAAAATGACTGACAGTACTGGGAAACTATGGGGGGGAAGGGGGATGGGATTAACAGGAGCAAATATCTGTCTGGGGATGGGAAAACACCTCTTATCAACAGAGTGCCTGAATGAAACGTAATTGTACACCTAACCCTTAACTGTACCCCACAAAACCATAATAAAAAATATTGATTAATAAAAGAAAAAATGTTGATTGTAGATTTTGCTGTTAAGTGGTACAACTTAATAATGTTTGAAAAAATTTCAAGTGGATATATGTACAAGTTGAATGTCACCAATCCAAAATTCCAAAATCTGAAATTCTCCAAAATCCAAAGCTTTTTGAGTGCTGATATAATGCCACAAGTGGAAAATTCCACAACTAACCCTATATGATTGGTCACAGTTAAAACTTTGTTTCATGTCAAAATTATTTAAAATATTGTGCAAAATTATCTTCAGTCTATGTGTACAAGGAAAGAATTTCATGTTTAAACTTGGGTCCCATCTACAAGATATCTCATTATGTATATGCAAATATTTCCCATTCTCAAAAAGGTCAAAACATTTCTAATTTGAAACATTTCAACCTGTATTTATATGTGCATACATTATGCTATATATCATTTACATTTCATTGTTATTACATGTTGAAGAAAAAAATTAAAAACATGTTTACTGAATATTTAAATCTAAAAAAACTCTTGAAAATATAAAATATTTTGTAAATATAATATATAGATGTACATGTGCGATATATTATATTATATGTGCACTGTGTGTATACATGTATGTATGTGTAATCTTCATAGTCTTAGCAGGAAAGCGTACCTTTTTAAAATTGATACTAAACTAAAAATTTCTGCAGGGAAAAAGGATTTGATTATCAAACAACTGAAGATTGCACCACAAAAATATAAAATACATGCAAAAATTGGAAAAAAAATGTGTATAACTGAAGTTATATAACTATGCATATTAAAGTCTTCATGTATAAATAAATTTTAGAAATCAACTAAAAGCATACACATCCCCATGGAAAAATGGTCAAAGGTTATAAAAAATCTTACAAAATAAAATTGTGTATCCTTCTCTACTGAATTGGCAAGTATTGATGATTCCAATATGGCCAAGAGTATGGAGAAATAATTTTTATATAATGTTGATTTAAGTTGAAATTGTAAAATAATATTTTTGGAGAACAGAATAGCAATATAAGCCAAAATATAAAATATGCATATTTTTATTTACCTAGCAAATTAACTTACAGGGATTTATCCTGAAAAAAGAATCAGTTAAGTGATCAAATGTCTACGTACAAAAATATGAGTCAAAATACTATTTATAACAGTAAAAGAAATGATACAAATCTGAGTGTCCTAGTATATTCAAATGGTGGAACACTCCATAGCCATTATAAATTTGATGCAGAGTTGTATTTGTGGAATTTGAAAGCTTTCATAATATATTTATTAGAAAAAACTTGACTCACAAATATTAAATTTGTTAAATATGTGTTATATACTTACAAACATATATGTGAGCCCATGTATGTGTGTGTGTGAGTGTGTGTGTGTGTGTGTGTGTGTGTGTGTGTGTATGTGGTATGCACGGGTGTATGTGTGTGTGTGTGTGTGTACCATAAATTTTTTAATGGTGGTTTGTTAATGGCAATGATGAGTTCAGTGAGGTGTTTGTTCCCACATAGTGTATCTTCCATGGAGGAAAGTTCAACAATAAACAGGTAATCACACACATTAACAAGATAAACTCAAATATGATAAAGGATCTGATGAAAAGAAATTAATAACTTCTGCCATTAGGGGAAGTAGTAAGCACTTAAAAATGGAACTCTATAATGATGTCTTAGAATGGAGACTTAATATATACATGACATATATTAACATATATATATCATATGACATCGTATATATTATGGTATATTATGCAGTCATAAAGAAGGACAAAATTATGAACTTCGCAGCAACTTGGATCAATTTAGAGTCTGTAATACTCAGTGATCTATCACAGAAAAAAAAGAACTGTGTACCACATGTTCTCACTCATAAGTGGACCCTAAATAAATAATTATCATAATACTATATGAAAGGGATTGGCAGTAATGAGAAACTGCCAAGGGAAGGTGGAGGGGGCACACTTCATCAATAAGCATACCTGATCTAAAGCCAGGTGAAGTGGGGACCAAGGTGAAGCCCAAACTTTACCTGAACGATGAATGACCATTTGTATACCGAACCCTGAATTGTACCTTACATCTTAAAAACAAAAAAAAGGAAGTGAGACTTAAGTGAAAAGAAGGAGCCAGACATGAGAGGACCTAGGAACAGAGAGTCTTTTAGAAAGAGGGAACAACAAAGGTAAGGTTCTCAAGCCAAATAAGCTTACAGAGCTGGAGCAGAAAGGCTCATGATGCAGTCATCTGAACTAGAAGAAGGATGAGAGAGAAGGTCTGAGACTTCAGTAGTCCTGGGGCTCTGGTAGACGCGTGAGCATAAACACATAAAATAAAAGGGGGATTTTAATCTTAGTGCAATTTATGAATTAATCAGGACTTCATTTTAGACTTACAAAAAGATAGAAGCAATTTTGTCTTTAAAATGACCTTGCCTTGAAAAATAAAAATTCAGATAGAACCCCCAGTATTGAGTTCCTAAAACAACGCTGTTTTGCCTTCCTTAAAAGTTTCATTTAACAAGGATTCATGTTCATTGAATTACAGCTAATTGTAAGGCTTTCAAAATTAGCAGAAATCTTCCATTAAGGGCCCAGTGATTATGTTTATTAGTATTTGTGGTCTGATTTGTTATTAGGTAAAGAATGCTATTACAGTGTAATCTCATGCATTTTAACAGCTGTGTTATTCCCAATAATTTGAAGAAGGCTGTAAACTGTGTCTTATATTAACAGAAATTCCCTAAACACAGTAGATAGTAACAATTTATTTTATTTTAAGGCATTTTACAGAACTAGTGGAACTATATAATTAGTTTAAAACCATTGCTTGTCACTATTGCTTCATATGAACTCAGCTACATAAATCTTAGTTATAAATTTTTGCAAGTAATATAGTTTAAACAATTTTAGCAAACTTGTCATATGAGGTTTATCGACTGACAAGTAAATTTTAATTACATTTTTCTTAATTTTACAGCTATTGATGAATTGGTCCCCAAATCTCTAGTTTGTTTTCTGTAAATAGATATTGAGCATCTTAGACCATTTTCAATTTGACTTTAAATTATATGCCATCATCCATATTTTACTATTTCTCAAACATTAAAGAAATAAAAATGAATTTAATTGTTATACCTGTCCTCCTGATGTCTATTTAGACTTTGCCTTTAGCTTTAACCTATACCAAAATTCTACTGGAAATCAATCAAAGGAAAGGTATTATACATGGATCAGAAAAACATAAGTATTTTTATTTACACTTTTTTTGGATTGTGGACACAACAAAAGTTACACAATTAATAGTTACATTATGAAGAGATTTTGAAATTCTTTAACTGAGAAGCATGATACAATAGAAGCTTTTCAGATTTAATTAAAATATAAATTATAGCCTCCATAGATGAAACCACAGTGACTTTTTATTGTAAAAGGCAATGCTGATGTGCTTCGTAATGACAAACTTTTATGCTTTTTATTGACACCACATATTGCTTTAGAGAAGTTTTATGGGCTCAGTGTTGGACAACTTCTCATCTTCTAAGTTGATGCTATCCCATTTCTGGAAAATAACATTAACTTGTTTTATAAGCTTTTTAGGGCAGCAGTTTTCAATAGCAACATAACATGGGCTACATATGTAGTTTTAAATTTTGCAGAAGTGACATTTAAAAACAAGAAAAATAAATAGGTGAAGTTAATTTTTAAAATATATTTTATTTGTACCTAATTCTGACTTATACCCCACATCTTTGCAATAAAATATATATATATATATATAATTTAAATCAATAGTATATCCAACATATCATTTCAACCTGTGGCAGTAGTCACATTTTGAGTGCTAAATAAACATCTGTGGCTAGCAACTACCACACTGGACAGTGCAGTTTTAGAACATGCATTAATCTATGATTCAGAAGAGTCTTTATACACTATAGCTTCTCCACAAGAGAAAGTATTTTCAGTTATCAGAAATGGTTAACACAATGAAGAAAAGTCAGATGGCTGATAAGACAGTTTTCTATCATGACAAAATAGCCAACTAGATCACTTTGTTTGGTTTGAGATTTTACATTTTTACCTTTCAGAAGGGTTCTTTGATTCTGTGTGAACGAAGTCTTCTACACCTAAAGAACCTATTGTATTAATTCATTAAGATGTTTCTAACCCCTGACCTGGACTACTTCCAATTTCATATTCCACACATACCCTCATTTTTTTCCTATGACTTTTCAAAGTCATAGACCTGATAGAAAAATAATTCTATCTGGAAACACTTCTCTCTATTTATCAACCGTCAAAACTCTACTTGTCTCTGAGACCTGGCTCAAATGGCATCTTCTCTATAAATCCATCTCAGACGCCACCTGGCATGATTAGTTGATTCCTCAATAGTGGACTTTCACAGCATTGTGTTTATGTCTTTTACATACTACTTGCTGCAGTGCACATTGATTCGAGGTTTATAGGATTTAATTTCTTTCCTACTCCTCCAATGGGACTATGTCACTCTGTGACTATGTACTATCTCTATGCCCAGAATACTGCTTGGCATTAAGAAGTTTGAGTAAAAATAAAATAGTCACTGCTTTTTAAAAGATTACAATATTTTTAAGGAGTTAAAGTGTAAATTCACAAAACTACATTAAAAGAATATACCTATAAAATAATTTTATGATGACATAATAGCTGTAAAATATTTACTAAACCTTAATAATAGCAAATTAGTATATTTGATGAGAGTGACCTTAAAAACCTATGATCCTCCAAGAAGTCAGCACCAATGACATTAGATTAAATTAAAAAGTAGAGAAAGAAGCCGGGTTCGGTGGCTCAGCCTGTAATCCGCGCCTTTGGGAGGCTGAGGTGAGTGGATTGCCTGAGCCCACGGGTTCGAGACCCACCTGGGCAGCGAGACCTCATCTCTACAATAAATCAAAAAATCAGCCTGGCGTGGTAGCGCATACCTGTAATTCCGGCTACTTGGAAGGCTGAGGCGGAAGGATCGCTGGAGCCCAGCAGGTAGAGGCTGCGGTGGCCGGAAGCAGCCACTGCACTCCAGTCTGGGTGACAGAGTGAGACTCCAACTCAAAAAAAAAAAAAAGTAGAGAAAGAAAAGATGAGGTCTTAGGACGAAATGTTGAGGAATATGTGTCTTAATCTGCTCATGCTGCTGTAACAAAATTCTATGGACTAGGTGGCTTAAACAACAGACATTTATTTTTCACAATTCTGCAGCCCAGGAAGTCCAAGATCAAGGTGCTAGAAGATTCTGTTCTTGGTGCAGATTATTTTTCTGGCTTGCAGATGGCTGCCTTCTTGCTGTTCCTCCCATGGTGGAAAGAAGCAACTCTGATTTATTTTTCTCTTCTTATGTAGGCACTAATTCCACCATCGGAACTTTATCCTCATGACCTTATCTCAACTTAATTACCTCTCAAAGATTGTACCTCCTAATACTGTCACATTGGGGTTTATGATTTCAACATTTGAATTTTGAGGAAACACAATAATTCAGTCCATAATAACCTTCACTGAGAGTTTTATTTGAGGAGGGGAAACCAGAGAAGTAGGTATAAAACCCAGAGAGTGTGGGATCATTGGAGTCTTCCTCCCCCAAAAACCTTTCAGTGACTTTCCTATGGCATTTTGCATAAAACCCAGAATCGTTAGTGTGACCATAAAACCCAATGTTTTGAAAAAGAGAGTGTGCATAACTCCAGAAAATACTACTGACATATCGTAAAATGGATTTAAATAATTTGATAATGTCAACAAGATTAGTTTCCCTGTAGTGATGGGATTTGGAGACAGATCAGAGCAAACTGGGTAATACAGTGGGAGAACTAGTGAAGACAACATTAAACATTTGAATATCAGTGGCAATAGAAAAACTGAGTAGTAGCTGGAGAAAGAAAATGGATAAGGAAAGATGCATTTAGGCTGGGAAATGCTACAGCACATTGGTACATTGAAGGGATGTGTGTACTACATTAACTTGTAAGATCTGGGCTTAAATGTAGCAGGAGATAAAGCAGCCAGAGTCATCAGTGGCAGTGGTGGGGGTGGGTCTCAGGAAGAGAATTTATGCCCCGGGTTGTTGCCAGCTGCCCTAGTTTTCTTACTTCTATCCAACAGCCAGCTGCTAGGAACAAGTGACGGAAAATGCCTATTTACATCCCACATTTTCTATCACTTTGTCCAGTTACCAGTCTGCTGTCTCCCTTTGTCTTTCCTCACTTATCCAACTCTTGTAAATCTACGTTTCTGGCCATTTTCTTTTTTACTCTTTTTTTTTTTTTTAATCCCGTGAAGGGTTTCTCTTACAGAGTTAGTAAAAATGAGAAAAATAGTTCACATCAGGGGTTATCAGAACAGTTATTTGACAGATGAAATGAAGCATAAGCAATATATTTTTATTTGGATAGTTTTAGTGGAAAACCATATTACTCTTTTTTATAACACACTAAAAGAGAGAATGGTAGAATATTGACAGTGACTGATAATTTATCTATTGAGTGCTGACTATGTTTTATAAACTATTCTGGATGATTCATGTGAAATGTGCCATTTTAATTTCACAACAACCTATTTCATCAGTTCTTATTTTTTTAATCTCCATTTTGCAACTAAATAAAGAAGTTAACTACTTAATTGGATAAAGATTGAGATAAAGCATTTAGAATGTTTTAGAACCAGAATTTGATCCCATGAAACCTGAAACAAAGCTCAGGCTCTAACCCCTAAATCCTGTGGTCTCAGGGACCAGAAAGTGATGTACTCACAGAGATCCAGCATTTTGTGTTTTCTTCAAGATGGTACACTCCTAACTTCTTCTGAATGCAAGAATCAGTTTGACTCCAGCCCATATACATCTACCCAACACCTATAACCAGTAGTAATAGCAGCTTCTACAGCAGCCACATTTAGCAATAGATAATACTTGGCGAATGTTGACTAAATGTAATGCACTCTAACATTTCATTAATCTTCCCAGCAAACCTGTGTAGTGGGTACCATGGCGGCCTTCATCACAAAGATAAGAGAAATGCAATTCACAGTGGCTGAGAATTTGCTACCTATCCTATACATGCAGAAGAAAGCAATTTCCTTCCAGAACCCAAGCTGTCAGTCTCAAAACCATGGACGTCTTTACTTGCTCAAAACTCTTACAAGAGTTTAGTTGTTTCTCCATAGTCTATCTCTGCTTGACTATCCAAGCCTTTAGGAGCAACTTGTTGTGACATTTTATGATTTCTATAGTATACAAATATAAGAAGCTTATATCAGACATTTTTTTCTTTTCACTGAATTTTTGCATCCAACTCATCCATTTAGATTTTAGTTGATTTTTTTTTATTTCTCCATTGCTTTTATTGGTAATTGTTCTCTGGAATATTTCTGTGGTAATTTTGGGTTATCACTTTACTTTTTGTATCATTCTCAACACTGTATATAGTCTATGTATAAATTCAAACACCATGCACAAATCCAGAAGTAGAACTAGTCATCTTTAAATAAATGCTGGAAAGTTGTTTTGAAGCACATATCCCATAACCATATGCTTTGAAATTTGCCAAAGCAAAACAAAACAAAACAAAAACCTACTCTGTGGGCAGAGAGGATTTCCAGGTTTTCTGTTTTATTCGTATAATTAATCATTTAATTTTCTACTATGACAAATTGTATTTTTATCAGAAAAAAAACTTCTTTGTAAAGCATAAGAACAGGAATTTTAATTGTTTTATTTGAAATCTCTAGGGATACGATTAATAGAACTTTGTCTTCAATTGGTGACTGGAATTTTAAAATAATTTTATCTACAGATTTAGTGTCATCTTTGTTGTTACTTATAATTGGGTAGATTCTCTTTACTTCAAAACTAAGTAACTATAGTCTTTAGGAGTAGCCTCAGAGAGCTAGATAATTTTTTGTAGTGAGGCAAGAATTAGCATACATGGGGAAGAAACAGCATCAAATGTTTTGTCAGTCAGCCCTTACTGACTTAAGCCCTTACTGATGTTAATAGCATCAGTGAGTCTACACTGCTAATGGCATTATCATATACTATGTCATTGCTTCTCTCTGGGTTAATTTCCCCATACATAAAATAATAAAAGTAGTACTAATTAGAATATCTATTTTATAGAGATTATGAAAATTAATTAATTAATTAATAACTGAACAAGTAATAATAGACTTAGCCTAATGATTAAGTTTGTCAATAACAGGTTAGAACAGTAGCTGGCACTTAGTTAACACAAATAAATGTTATCTTATTATAATGTACTTTACTTTTATTTGCATTTGCAGAATTTAACAAATTATCCAGTGTTTATCCTGAGTGGATAAGCTTCTACAACAAGTAGAGTTCTTGACTTCAAGTTCAGTCACTATTCATCTTAACATCTTACTCCATAGAGACAGAATTCATAAAATTAGATTAAGGATAAAATAGCATTCTTTTCTAATGCAGTATAATACGATAACACTTGAAAAAAAGGAAGCAAAAAGAAAGACCATTTTCTGAGTTGTATAAGAAAGAACTAAGAAAAGAACTAGGGAGGGTGAAAATAATGGGGTCCATGACTTTGATATTCCCCCTTCAACTCCTTCCAAACCACAGTGAATTACCAAAAGTTTAAGGACTATTGTTACAAGAAAGGCAATGCCTAAATGCCTAAAAATATTATTATTTCCCCATTTTTAGTGACAACTTACATTCTATATAGAGACTATGCATATACTCAACTCTTGCCCATCCTACAAAAATAAATCTCCTTTGCTTGAAATACAGACTTTTATCCACAGAACTACTGAATCAGAAACATGTGTATGAGATATGGAATCTGTATTTTTATCACCTGGGTTACTCTTATGTTTAGACAAATTTGAAATGTACTTATTTAAAAAGCAAAATTATCAGATTCAGATGATTAGTTATATGTGATGGGGAAATAAATCATTCTTGGGTTTTCCAAAGTCCAGTTTGTGTGACTAACAATAATATTATCTATTGAGGTATGACGGGAAGTTTAGACAAAAAAAAAAAAAAAAAAGATGACATCAGTTTAAATACATTATATTTGAGATTACTCAGTGACAATAAGCACTAGAGCAGATAAAGATCTGTGAATCATCAGTATATATCATGGCTAGTGATTATGACTCTATGAATAGATGAGATCATCCAAGAGTATTATAAAGTAAAAAGATAAATGAGTCAAGAAATAAATTCTAAAGAACACCAACATTTCAGGGGGTCTCAGGTGAAGAGGCATCCATAAATTAGTATGAAGACAAATGGCCATAGAGATGGAAAAAAGTTCAATATTTTTATAAAAGATGAAGGCAAGTTTCATGGATTAACATTTTAAGAAATGAAAGTCAACCATGTAATAGTAGTATGAACATCCAATAAGAACTTTATTTATCAATATATTGAGGTCATTGTATTCTTGACAAGAGAAGATTCAATAGAATAGTGAAAGCAGAAACAAGTAAAGATAAGTAAAGATATAGAAAAAGAGAAATGTATAGTACTCCTTTAGTCCTAGAGGTACTAAAGAGAAATATAGAAACAGGGATACGTGGAGGATGATTCAGAGTTAATAAATGTATATACAGATACAGTTATTGATATTGTTTATTATTGTTATATGATAGAGAAAAATCATAGTGATGAAATCCACTAAAAGCAAACTTTTAGGTTTATGGAATTATCTTAGAACATAGTAATTATTTGTTTTTCCTTTCATTTTGGTCACACTTACCTAACCTACATCTGATTCTAACAATCAAGGAAGGAGGTAACTTGTTTTAAATAATATATCATGGTTTTTAAGTGTACATATTCTTGACAAGAGCTTATAATATTACTACTACAGTGAATAAAGTAATTTTACTACTATACAACTTTGGTTACATAAAATCTTCATGAAAATGATGAAAAAAATTTTTGAACCAAGAGGAAAACATCTCTGCAAAAAAGTCAAGTTTACATAATTTAAAAACCAATAAAATGTTAATCATTTGGAATGATTTATATTAATTAATTTTATATAAAATATACCAGAGCAAAATCTTTACTCAACCCAATCAGATTTTTAAACTGCTATTGAAATAAATCACTTTTAAGTCAATATTCAAGTGATACTGTTGTATCTTTTACTAATGTTTACTAATGTTTGAGGACATGGGTAGATCATTTGCTCACTAAAAATATTTATGCTCTATATATCACCTTTACTAGCTTCTTATAATTTCTCGAATTTGTTAATACTTTACTTTCAAAGTTTTTCTATGACTTTATAATAGATCTATAACTTGATTCTTAATATTTGTTGATAGTGAAGTAACTGATCTAAGGTTTTTCTGAGTTAGAAGAAATAAGTCCACTTTCAAACTACACATAGATATATTATCTCTACCAAAATTTATAATGAAATCCCTTGTGCTCAAATAAATTTTATAATATATGATTGTTGTGGAACATGAATGGATATTCACATCCAGTCTATTCAAAACCACTACTTTAAAAGAGAAAATAAATAAAACTTTTTGTTTTGCACTAAGTGTGTGTGTGTTTGTGTGTAAATGACTAGTTAGGTTGAAGTTAATAACACTTCTAAATTGTGCATCTAATACCCATCCTTACACAGATATAAAAGTGGCCAAAATGTATGCAAACTAACTTGCAACAAGAATTTGCTTAAACCAATAAACAAAATGTTAATTCCCTCAGTCTCTTAATTCTTCATATTCTTTCTTCTAACTCTTTATTCACAATCAATCTTGTTATACTCCATTTTGTGCTGATATAACAGTATAATTTAGAAAGAATAATGGGATAATTTAGAAAGAAATTTATTTTTCATGGCTCTAAAGCCTGGGAAATCCAAGATAAAGTGTTTGACAATTGGCAAGAGCCTTCTTGCTGAGTTGTCCCATGGTGGAAAGCAAAAGGAGAAGCAAGCAGGCACAAGAATGAGAGAGAGAGCAAGAAGTGGCCAAACTTCTTTTAGAAGGAACCCACACCACAATAACTAATTTATGAGGGCAGAACTCTCATGGTCTCCTCACCCATAAAGGGTTAGGGTTAGGGTTAGGGTTAGGGTTAGGGTTAGGGTTAGGGTTAGGGGTTAGGGGTTAGGGTTAGGGTTAGGGTTAGGGTTAGGGTTAGGGTTGGGTGTTCCATTCATCTGAAAATTCATTTTCCATTCTCTTACTTTGCATCTTTAAATGTCCATTCTGGTGAGATGAGTCTCCTGGGAACAACATATTTTTGCCTCTTGTTTTTTCATCCAATTTACCAATTGTTTTTTCAGATGTCTACTTAGTTCATTTCTGTTCCGATTAATTATTTTGATGTAAGACTTAATTATTTTGATGTGAGACTGTTATGAGGTTCTTATAGGTGTTTTTTTTTGTTGTTTACTTGTTTGTTGGTTGATTTTCTTTTGATTTGGGTTTGATATATTTGTGTCTTCAATCTTTTCCTGCATTCTTGCGAAGAGCACTATCATTCTTTTTTTGTTTGTTTTTTTTAATATCATATGTGTTTAATACTCTCTTATGTATTTCTTGTAGAGCTCTTCTGGAGGTAGCATAAACTCTTAGGCACTGAATGTCTTGGAAGTATTTGAATTCTCCATTTGTGATGAATTTACCTTAGCTGCATACAAAATTCTTGTTTGAAATTTTTTATCCTGAGAACGTTGAATATTGAATTCCAGTCTCTCCTAGTCTGTAGTGTTTCTGTAGATATGTCTTCTGATATTCTAGTTGGTTTTCCCTTGAAAGCAGTCTGACCTTTCTCTCCTGCTACCCTTATGATTTTTTGTTTTATACCCACTTTGTGTAAGCAAATTTCTACGTTTCAAGGAGTTGGTTTTCTCATTTGATTTCTTGCAGGAGTTCTCTTACTGTCTTGTGTTTGAATCATCACATCTCTGATGAGATCAGGGAAGTTTTATTGGATAATTGCATTAAATGCTTGTTCCACTGTGGTCTCTGTTTCTCTATCTGCCTCGGGAATGCCAATTAATCATAGGTTTGGTCTCTTCATATAATCACTTATCTCTTGGCGACTTCATTCTGTCTTTTTAAGCTTCTTTTCTTTGTTTTTAACAAAGAGTTAGTTCCATATTTTGAGTTAGTTCCATATTTTGGTCCTCATGCTCTGGGATTCTTTCTTCTTCCTGGAAATTCTGCTTCCGATGCTTGCCAGTTTGTTATTTATTTTGTTTACTGTATTCTCTATTACTGTCATCTCATTTATCAACTTCTTCACTCTTTCCTCTTGTCTCTCCTCATTTCTATTCATTTCTCTTTTCATAACTTGATGTCTGTGTTTGTGGTTTGAGACCAGTCATTCTGGGGATTCTTTACTGTTTGTGTTCTGAAGTCTGTATTCTCAGGTGCTGTCTTCCCAGGAGACTGCATGTGACCTGTGTTCTTCCTTTGATTCTTCTTCATTTGTGATGGGTTTTCTCCCCCCTTTTCTCCCATTCTTTAATTCCATTGCTTAGTGATAGGGGGGATAGCTTTCACTTCTCTTTGCTCAATCCTCTATTCTTCCTTTGGTAGATCATTTTGATTTGTTCAACACTGAAGCCACACTGGGGATGGGAGGCTGTGCTTTTTGCAATGTTGAGGTTTGATTAAGGTGTGATTGGGGAAACTCAGAAGCCATCTGCAGATCACAGTATCTAATGACAGGTGTATGGGCCCCCTGGAGCCCACTTTCCACCACCTTACAATCTGTCCATTGAATGGGGGCATATATATGCCCCCAGAAAGCAAAATGAGATAAGAAAAAGGAAAAGTACAGAAAAACGAAGATTGGAGATGAAAGAAGATGATGAGAGAAGGAGAAGGAAAACTGACAGTCACACCAACTAACAAGTAAACAAAGAAACAAACAAAAACAAAAAAATGTAAAAACATACAAGCAAACAAATGTAAAAAAAAAACAACCGATGATGCCTTTGCCCTCAAAAATAGCCACATGCAAACAGAGGAACAAAAAAACTCCCATTTTTTAAAGTACTAAAACATCAACAATAACAGAGGGAAAAAAAGAGCTCCCTCTCTGACCATTTCTGGATCCCTTTCACTGCAGCCACTTCTGGATGCAGCTTTGGTAGAAAGTGGGCTCTGATCTCCAATCCCTCCCTTCCATTTGTGGTGAGGCCAATGGGTTTGCTCTTAGCATGGGTCAGACTCCCCATGGACTGCTGTGGGAGGAAGGTGAATCAGATCCAGACTCACCCAACTCATCTGCTGCTACACCTGCCACCAAATTCCACATTCAAATCAGATATGTTCATGCCTGGTCCAGCATGGGGGTGAGAGGTCTGTCTCTCCATGTCCACTCCAGAAGTTTCCTCTCTGGGCCAGTGATGGTCAATCCCAGAGGAGTGAGGAGATTGCCTCTAGGTTCCAGGTTGGTGACTGAACAGAACCATGTGGGCCAACTGTGTTTCTTGCCCATCCTAGGACAGAGAAAATGGTGGCTCTCAGTGTCTCCTTGTCAATGGTGGGACTTTGCTACAGATTTCCTTACTATGCCCTCTTCATAGTTCCCACTGCTAGTGCCTGGTCTGCTGCTACAGGTGGTGGCATGAGCCAAATACCGGGCACTGAGAAGAAACTGATCTCCACTGCCTCCTCTGGAGAGACCCCCGAGAATGGCTGACAATCCTGCATACTAGGGGCTCCAATCTCAGGGCAGTGGTGGGTTGCAACCACCTCCACCTCCGGGGAAGATCCCCAAGTGTTTGATTCTGAGTTTCCCGCAGACGAACTTTCACTCAGCTGTACTCATCCACTCACACAGACTGTCTTTATGGACACTCACACTTGCAGAGATTTACACGCTCCCATCAGTTCTGTTGCCATGTTGCTCCTTTCTCTCCAGAATTCTATTTTTAAGTGTATGAGGTTTAATGATAAAATAATATCTTTTTATCTAGTACAGAAAAACATAGCAGGATCATGTAGGTCAGGATTAATTGGATTATATTTTAATGTTAGCTTATTTTCTGCCTGTCTTTAAAAAGTGACCAAGAAATCTTTAAGTCTTGTACAGAGTTAAGAATTCAAAACAATATGTAACCAAAACAAACTTACAACTAACAAAAACACAGTATATGTTCTATAAAGAAAAAGTTTTGCTGAGGCCATTATGTACAGGAAAAGTTCAAGTGACCCTGTTCAGTTAGGTCCCCATTACACCTGTGAAAATATTGTGAGATCTGTTAAAATTGGTTTATGTCTTAGCTTCATAAGGAAACCCAGGTCACTTCATGGATTTGTAAATCAAGTATGCAATACATCAACCTTTTCCCTTACCATCCATTCAGTACCAGTGTCTCCTGATGAAATTATGCTAATGTATACTTCATGACTGGATGAAAAGATTGAAGAGCTTGCAGTCACAGAACTGGTAGAGAAATTAACAGGACTAGATTTTTTTCTCCTACCAGTATGCAAATCAAAACTTCAACAGAACACAAAATAATAGTATTGTGATGGTTTGCATTCTTACCAACATTGTAAAAGCATTCCCTTTTCTCCACATCCTCGCCAGCATCTGTTGTTTGTTTTATTAATTAACACCATTCTTACTGGGGTTAGGTGGTATCTCAGTGTGGTTTTGAGTTGCATTTCTCTGATTAGTGAGGCTGAGCACTTTTTCATCCATCTGTTGGTTGCCTGTATATCTTCTTTAGAGAAGTGTCTATTTATGTCTTTTTCCCACTTTTTAATGGGGCTGTTTGTTTTTTTCCCTTCGGCACATTTGAGTTCCTTGTAGATCCTAGATGTTAGACCTTTGTCAGATATACAGTCGGCAAATATTTTTTCCCATTCTGTGGGCTGTCTCCCCACTCTCTCAATGGTTTCTTTTACTTTGTAGAAGCTTTTCAGTTTAATGAGGTTCCACTTGTCTGTCTTATCTTTTATGGCATGGACACCTGGTTTTGATCAGGAATAGGTTGTCTTTTCCAATTTCTGTTAGGGTGATTTTTCTCCTGTGATTTGTAAGATTCTTATAGTTTGAGACTTTATGTTTAGGTCTTTGAACATTTAGAGTTGATTTTTGTGTATGGTGATAGGTAGGGGTCCTGGTTCAATCTTCTGCATGAGGTCAGCCTGTTTTCCCAGCATCTTTTAATGAATAGGTACTCCTCTACACTGTTGGTGGGAATGCAAACTAGTTCAACTTCTATGGAAAACAGTGTGGCAATTTCTAAAAGAACTAGAAATTGAACTTCCATATGACCCAGCAATCCCCCTACTGGGAATATACCCGGAGGAACTCAAATCATGCCACCAAAAGGGCACCTGCAGCACTATTCACAATAGCAAAAACATGGAACCAACTGTCCTACACATTCAAAGTATACTGGATTAAAGAAATGTGGTACACATACATGCTAATATTATGCAACCATAAAGAAGGACAAACATATGGACTTCCCAATAACTTCGATGGATTTAGAGTCTATCATACTCAGTGATCCATCACAGAAACAAAGAACTGAGTACCAATGTTCTCACTCATAAGTGGACCCTGAACATTTACCATAGTACTGTCAGAAAGGGATTGACAGTAGTGGGATACTGCTGGAGTGAGGTTGGTGGGCACATAACATCACAAAGTGTACCTTATCTCAAACCAGGCAAAGTGGAGACCAAAGAGAGACCCAAACTTTACCTGTGCGATTTCCATTTATATACCTAATCCTGAATTGTACCCCACATGTCTAAAATAAAGTGTAAACTGAAAAAAAAATAATATTGCAACAGTTACTACTGCTGCTACTATTGCTATTCATGCTACTACCGGCTAAGCCTTATTTACTTTTGCTATGTGTACACATTAACCTTCCCAACAACCTCAGAGGTAGGTACTCTTATTCTTCAAGTTTTATATGTGGGAAACTAAAGCACAAAACTTTTACATAACTAGCCCAAGGTTACACATCTGGACAGTAGCAGAGTCAATATTTAAACCCAGGCATCCTAGCTCCAGAGCTCATATTTTAAACTAAGCCCCATATATTAATACCAACACTAAACTACACTACAAAATCTAGTATGTTGATATTCAGTTAGTTTCTTTGCTGATTTTCTGATTGCAGAATTCTGGATAAATTTGTCTCATTTGAGGGTATCTTAATTGTTCAGAGAGTTATATAACATAGCACTGGGAATTAAGAAATGAGGTCAAGGAGTTGCCAAAGGAAACTAGATTTGAGAAATATAAAATGCAAATCCATTCAGAAGAAACAGAAACCAATTGGAGTCTAGTGGTGACCATTTACGCAGAAGAGTTTGCTAATGAAAAAATATATATTATTTTATTTTGTGGCTAGTGTTTTTGTGTGCAGATTAAAGCTGGGTCATTTACAAATGCTTATGAAGTGGGAGATCCTTTATATGGACTTAAAAATATCATATATACTTTATAGTGTTTCCTGTAAGGGAGACTTATGCTGCCTTATTTATTCTAAAATACTAAGTAGAAATTAATTGGATAGATATTTTCATTATGTGGTCAAAAACATTGACTAAGGAGTTTTTAGTCTACCTTATTAAGTATCTCAGACTTAAAAAGTATGAGTCATCTTCTGTGATAGGATATTCAACAGCTGAAAATTGCAGCACTTTTTAAACATTCTTGTCAATTTGATCAAGCTATTTATAAATAATTGAAAGGTAATTGTTTTTTCTTCATAGGATTCTATATTTTAACTATATGATTTTGGGGTATCAAAACTTATCCTAACAGTTATCACCACCGAAAATGTTTTTCTTAGAAATTTAATGATTCATGCATGTTCAAATTCGGCCAATATAATGAAAATATATGTGGAAGAAGAAGTATTGTAAGTTATACATACTATTTTTTATTATTTATATTGATAATTGTTAAAAAATAATGCAGGCAATCAATTGAATGAGCATGTAGTTGGCTTTTTTCCTTCAACATTTCTTATCTTTTAAAATTTATAATTAGAATTGTAATACCATGCCATAAAAAACAGAAAAAGAAAAATGCTTATTTCTTTATGAATTTGTTGGCCCCAAAAAAATTCATTCCTATTTTTATATCATTTATGAACATTGTATGATGATTATACAAAACTCAATGACAGATTAGAAATTCATAAATATCACCTTTAACATTAGTGCTCTTATTCCTGTGTATACAGTTACATCAACAGTTACTGGCTTAAAACAACCATATTTATCATCTCAAAATGTTTGTGCATATAAATTTGGCTCAATTTAGCTGACTCCTCAAACTCAAGGTCTCTCACAAGGTTTCATCAGAGTATCAGCCAGGACTGAAGCAATCTCTAGCTTACCTGGGAAAGGAGCAGATTCTAAATTCACTTAACCTAAGCTTGGCAGGTTTCAGTTCCTGGCTGGTTGTTGGCATAAGACAACAGTTGTTTGTCACACAGAGCTCCCTATATGAGAACTCACAAGGGGTAGTTTCCCCCAGAGGGGTGTGTGGGGGGGTGAAAGACAGATGGGGGTGGGGGGAAGAGGGGAGAGACTATATTTTGCCAACCTAATCTCAGAAGAGACATCTCATCACTGTTACCATGTTTTCATTAGGCTCATTCTACACTTGAGAGGAGAGGATTACACAAGGGCATGAATACCAGGAGGAAAGGATCATTGGAAACCATTTTAGAGCTTTCTACTATAGCTTCCAAAAACCATTCTAAGTAATGTTATGAAATAAGCTGTATCTTTTTCTTCTCTTCCTTTTTGATCATTTCTTTTTTATGGAATTCTCTTTCTGTATGTTACCCCGGTCTAAAGTTACATATTTCCTTTCCAAAGCTCAGTTGTTTGCCTTTAGCTAACTACTATCCATCAATAGGCCATTGTTGGATCAAGCTTATATGCAAGACATTTGGCAAATGCAGCTTAATGTACTTCCTCCCAGTGAGTTTGCAGTGGGGGTGATTAACATCAGGCAGAATCTGTTGAAATGATTCACCTACTATTGGTGACTAATTCCAATAATACATTATCTTGTCATTGTCCCAGAGGTTTCAATGCTTTAGAAAAAAAAATCTGTAATGAAAGAATTTCAAGTACTGAAAGGAGATACTTTTTGGTAGAGGCCTCAAGAAGTCTAGCATCCCACACATAGGAAACTGCCCACTGCAAGCACCCATCCACGGACTGGGATTTTTGTTTTGAATAAAAATATTCGTTGAGAGTTTACACAATACAAAGATGTATGGATAAGTCCCTGCTAAGAGAGGTAGAATTTATATAGAAAGAAAACACATAGAATGATAATATAAGGCAACATATACATCAAAATAAACATAACGGAAATTCAGCGAATGGAGAGGTCACTTCTGGTTGGGCTGGTCAAGAAAGTTTTACTTTGTTCTATTCTAGATACCCTTACAATTCATGCCGAGCCTGTTCTGGCTTACATTTTTAATTTCCCCTTGTGGAAGGCTGAATATGGACCATCCAAATTTTCCACATTTTAATTCCCAGAACTTGTGATTATGTTACCTTACATGAAACAAGAGACTTTGTAGGTGTGATTAGGCTAAGGATCTTGAGATGGAGAGATTATTATGAATTAGCCCCAATATGGATCTAATATAACCATAAGGGTCATTATAAGAGGGAGGCAAAGGGGAAATGTTAGAAAAAGTGATGTGAAGGTACAAGTAGAGATTGGAATGATTTCCTCCGGAGATAGAGGATCCTTCCATCAGAATCTAAAACTCAAAGTATTGGCAGAGTTATTTTTCTTTTGGAGACTTCAGTTGAGAATCAATTTTCTTACTTTATTGGGCATCCGAAAGCCACCTGCATTTCTTGACTTTCAGGAAAGGGTCTATACAGTCCTCAAGAGTCAACCATTTTTAATATACACTTCCTCCTGTGCATCCCAAATCTGGTCCTCAGGAATATACAGCTCTGTATGAGAGTGAGAGAAGTGGGAAGTGATAGACAGGGAACAGGTTTTGATGCCCATGTCTAGGGATGCCAAACATTCTCAAAGGCAAAGGTAGTATCCTTTATACGAAGTTCTCTACTCAACATGCCAACAACGTTCCCATGAAGAGAAGATGCATGCCAATTCTGGCGGAACCTGTTTTACAATATATTCACATGGCCGGGTATAACCCCTCCCTTAATGATGTGGAAATACTTGTCACCACATTCTTCTTGGGCTTTGGCACAAAGCTAAAACTGGGAAATTCCAATTGTAATATTGCATTAATAATTACCACACTATGCATTCAAGATTCACAATTCAGTTTGGAAGATTCTGGTGGCAAAATAGTTAAGACTTCTACCATGAAAATGTGACTTACAAACAGTCCTTGCTTTGATTGGTACTGTGTTTAGTGAAACCAGTTCATGTCAGAACCAGAGGAGCCATGTCCTTGTTTTGTGGTAACTGAGTTACCATGGAGCCATACAAAGTGAAGATAGTTTTTATATACACCAGGTTCAGTTAACACTGTGCTGTGCCAGATGAGGAATGTCTTCATTTTCTGAAGACAGAGTCTCCAAACATCTTTTCCACTGCACCAACCCCAAGGGACTTAGCATGTTATGCACTTTGTAATTTTTACTTGGCTACTTGGCTCAGTTGAATGATGTCAGCTACATTTGGGAAGAATAATACATAATAAAAATATATCCCAGAAATATTTAGGAAATGAGAACTATGAATATAAAGTATTCTCAATTACTCAAAGTATTTTAAGGAATATTGCAAACTTACAGGCTTGGTTTTGGCTGATTTTTTTTTTTTTTTTTTGAGAACTTAATTGGATGACTGGAAGAAAACAAAACTACCTGTAGAATGTATACTGACTGTAGAGCATTCTGGCATTAACCCTGAATCTCCAGCATTGTGTTCTACCCTAAGACTCCTATATTATGCTATATTAAATTATACTATAGTCTCAATTACTTTAATAGCATAACATCAGTGTATTTTATGCTCTGATTTCAGTCACTTACATTTCCATTCATTTAATAGTATTTTAAGAATGTTATATTGGTATTGTGAGCATGGATTCATATTTGAATCCTGGTAGCATCAATTGAAATAGAGCTGCCCAGAGGAAACAATAAAGTGATCATGTGTTCTATTGCTATTTCTTGTTAACGTTATAATCATCATCCATCATTTCAAAAACTTAACTGAAAAGTAGAAGACAAATTTGAAATTTACTTCTTATGATTTAGAACTTGATTAACTTTTTTCCAAAGAAAATAGCAATGCAAAGGGAATTTTTCTGCATATCCCATAGATTCAAATTAGACTTCCTTCTGAAAATTTGGCATATCTTATTTTGGATAGTGCTACTAATTGCTGGGGCTTTTTTTAAGTTCCCATCTCTCCCCTAGCTTTATCTGATTCCTCCATGGCTATTATTTCCAAAATTAATGTATGAGCATGAAATACTTAATATTCAGCTGAAAACCCTATGTCAATTTTTTTAAGTGTGAACTTAATGAATTTGAAAATGCATCATCAGGCTTCTTGCCAGTTTCTCATGATTACCTTAAAAACTATTTATTTTAATTGACCTAATACCTAACATCTTGCAAGAGAGAGATATAGTTAATCATTATTTATTTTTTTATTTTTATTTTTTTATAATCAATATTTTTTATTATGATGTTGTGGGGTACAGTTAAGGATTAGGTACACAAATGCGTTTCATTCAGGCACCCTATTGATAAGAGGTGCTTCCCCATCCCCAGACGTTAATCATTATTTATTAGAAATATCTATTATTAGAAATATCCACTTTATAAATAGATAGTTATAGATATAAAATACTTGCCCTGTTTTTGCTTTTAGTTCACAAAAACTTCTGCCTTATAGTTATTTATTTTTTAAAATGATAAATTGCTTTAAGATACCACAGTCGGTGGAAAGGCTGTTATTAACATTTGGAAAAGGCAGAAGTATTTTATTATTTCCTCTTAGTCTCCTCTGAGGTGACTTTTGGTCACCTAAGATAGACTGATCTCCAGTTTTAATTTTTTTTAAACCCAGCAAGTATTTTATAATACTTAGGCTATTATTTACAGAGTTGAAAGTAAAACCTGATTTCTTTTTTGTTAAAGTATGGAGTGTTATGTTTTCTAGTTATTTATTTGTGGGATTTTTTGTGACAGATAGGGGAAGATACAAGCATCATGCAATTGGAGATTTAATTGCAAATTAAGATTACACTATTTGAGCCTCTGACTTAATGAAAAAAGGTTAATAGAGAAATCTCCCATAATTTATGTGTATCTGGATTATAACATTGTTACCCTCTTTTAAATGTAGGATTCTTCCTCTCAGTGACTGTAGCACATTTCTAACATGCATAAACCTTCCTACAATGGCATATAATCATGTGATATCAAATAACACACATCAAAAAAGGAATACATTTATATTTGTTTATCATATGCATTTTACCCAATAGTCTTACTCTAGAGCAAAAAAATTGCTCAATTGTTTGAAAGATGAATTAAAACTATATACTTTAAACCAACATTAGTGAAAAGCTTATAATAACCAAAACCATAGGAATGCATAAAAGTGATAAGGCTATCTTGGAAGATAAACTGAATGTTAAGATTTCTTCCCTTTCAGAGAAAATACGCTTTAGAAATCTAATGGAGATTTATAACTAAGATTAATCTGTATCCAGGTCTTATTTACATATATTCTAATGCATGTTTGCTGCAACATATATCTTTATGTTACTGGTATCCATAGCTTGTCTTTATCTTATGCTTGTGTAATCTATTCTGTGCCTATGTATTATTCCATGGATAATAATAACTAATAATAATGTATCATTTACTATAAGTTATTGATAAATAATATTCCATGAATTATTAAAATTAATATTAATTATTCTAAGGTACTAGGACATAGATAAGATATAAACAATTTGCCTAAGATAACACAACCATTTTCGTAGTGAAGTCAGGCTTGAACAATCCTCTTGATCACTCAGCTATCTATTCTCACATATGGATTCTAATTTTACATATTAGAAGTAGAATTGAAGGGCTGTTAACTTCCCCTCAGCAGGGTCCCCTAAGACAGTACCTATATTGTGTTACCAAAAATATCTGATCATCAGTTTTGTTGCCTGTAAGTTCATTTTTTTCAGTAAACTCAAAGATAATTAGCTTCTCGATGCTTGATTTTCACTAACCAAACCAACATATAAGCAGAAAACAAATCTTCAATAGGGATAATACACATTTCAAAATGACCCCAGGTGTTAATGTCAGCCAATCGGCTTATATTCTCCCTGTTGGAGAAGTTCATGTGAGGCTAAATTGGACATTCATGTATCAAATTTCTTTAACATTTATTAACTGTGCTTTGTGATAACTGCTGAGGAGGCAGAGATGTTAAGTACAGCACTGAGGTGATTTAGCCCTCAGAAAAATGGCAAAAACATATGAGTAAGATGACAATTAATGGTTGTAGTAAGAGCTGTGATAGAGTTAAGTGCAAGATGCTATTCAAGAAGAGTAGATCCATTTCCTCCATTCCTTTAGCCTCGGGGACTCAGGAAATCCTCTTGAGCAGAGGTGACGTGTAGAGTGTGTTTCAGAGGATAAATAACATTCACCCAGGGGATGAGGGTGGCTTTCTAGACATAAAAATCTGTGGTGCAGAAGCATAAAATAAGAAAACACTTGTTACCCATAAACAAGTGCAGGGTATATTATAATAGGTACAAGGTTTTTTTCTGGGAAAATGGTGAAAGATGAAGTGAGAAAAGCAATCCAGAAACGGATATTGATGATGATGATGATGATGATGATGATGATGATGATGATGATGATGATGATGATGGTGATGATGGAAAATCTCATGGATGAAAGACGCTTGATATCTTTTTCTTTCTAAGAATTTGGATCTCACTTAATAATTCTGAGTAGGAGCAACCTATTCATATGTGTATTTAAAATACATCCTTCTGGAGCAGTGGTTCTCAAACCTTAGCCTGCACTTGAAGGGCTTGTTAAACACAGAGTTTCTGATTCAGTAGAACGGTAGTACCACACCCCAAAACTGCATTTCTAATAAGTTCTTAGGTGATGTTAACGCTGCTGGTCCCCAAGCCACACTTTGGGCATGCGAGTGGAACCAGAAACTCTACAAAGACACTTCTTTGGAGAAACCCAGGATTGGGGGAAACAAAATGAGGTTTTGAAGTAAAATGGTAAAGGCAGTGGTAAAGAGAAGAACAGACTGAGCAGATATTTAGAAGGAAAAGTAGACCATCACAATTCTAGATCAAATGCTTATTGAAAATGTCAACAGGAAAAATAAATCAGATGGAAGTTGGCAACAGTAATGTTGGACATTACTGAGTTTGAGACACCAAGGGCACAACAATGTGTAGAAGTCAGAAAAGAGAAGTTGACAGAGACTGAGTCAAGAGTTAGCAAAATTTTCCCTATCACCTTAGCCAAATGGAAGGAAATAAACAAGAAAAAAGCTGCACTAATAATTTATAAAAGTGCTTCAAAGAAAGCACTCCATGGAAAATATAGAACTAAAGTCTCTGGCACTTTCTTCAGAAAACCCTATTCTATGTATCACCAACACGATCGTGTCTTTGAAACATATTATATTTCCTATTTAGATTTGATGTTGGAGAGCATAGTTTGAAATTAGAAATATATAGCCAAAATGTTGGGAATTTTTCTTATTTGCTCAATCTGATGGTATTAGCTATTATATATGTAGGTCAATCAAGGATATTCTTTCTCAAATCAGAGAATATTTGCTTCACTTCAGAATTATTTTCCATGCAATTTGCTTCATTTCTTCTTTAAGTATTGAATAAACATTTATGCTTTCTCCCATGTCACTATGTGGCATGCCAAGAAGTCCTCCCTATTTTTTCCCTCATGCATCAATTTATTCAAGAGAGCAGAGTTGTTAAAAGTATTGCCTCTGGAGTCAATCTGTTTGATTTAAACACTTATTAACTGTATGACCTTTGTCAAGTCATTTAAACTCTTTTTTCGAGATAGATATTGAACTTTTTTGCCACATCTCAAGCCAATTATCTCAATATCTTTTATTGCATAATCCATCTTTCTGACCACTGAATTAAAATATCATTTCAATGTACTAAATTCTCCATGAACTGATTTTTTTCCTCAACAGTGTGTTGTGTTCCACTGATCCTGTTGTCAGTTTTGAACAAGTACTACTTATTTTAATTTCTATAGCTTTACAATATCTTTCTTTTATGTGTGTGTGAATAAAACTTATTTTCTAATTTTAGATTCAGGGGTACCATTTAAACTCTTAACCACCCAGTTGTATCATCTTGAAATGGTGGAAATAATAATAGCTACAAGAGGTAAGAGGTTATTTAATGAGACAATAGATCTCTTAGCATGGTGTCTGATACAGTAAGTGTTTAATAAATGTTAATTATTATGTTACCCAACCAAGTTCCTGAACAAACTTACCCAGTAGGTGTTCAAAACCAAAACAGAATTCTGGCAGCATAAAATACTCAAACTAATTGTTACCATATAAAATATATCACAACAACCCTTGTCTGTAAATTTCGTTTCTCAAAATGTATGTTGTTCTGCAAATTTGCATGCTCTTAGACTGAAAAATACCTAAAGTCATCGAGCATGTCATGACTTTGAGTGCTGTGAGAGCCGTGACCTTGACTTATTCATCATCAGGTTTTTTATGAACAGCACACCGCCTCAATCATAGGCTCAATCACTCTTTCTTGAATTAATTAATTGTGTGGCTCAAAGAAAATTCAGATTTAGACTAGACTATACTCACATTAAAGGAATATATATATGTATTTTCCTTTTTTTATGTTGAAGAATAATTAAATAAGGCACCTTTTGGCTTCCATAGGAAAGGTTTATAAAATTGGTCTGTGTATTTCCTGCTTACTCACTGCCTCCCAGGAAATTTACTCTGTAAAGTTGCCAAGGAAACACTAACTGCTTAAGTCTGATAGGGAGTGGAAGATGCCTCATTAACAAACTAAACTTCATTATGGGATGCTTGCCTCAAGAAGCTGTTATTCTGTGATGAAACATTGTTTTCTCTAAGAATTATGTGAAAAACTTAATGATTTTTAAAATAAATTATGTCATCTATTATTTATCCCGAGTGCTGTGAACCTACACACTATAAGATGTTACATATAAATAAACAATATTGATTTTTAATTTAATTGTTTTCAAACCATTTATTAATACCAGACACATATATTAGGTAAAGAGTACAAGCATTGATTTATTGATTGTACAATGATTAAGGTATCAGACCTTTAAACTGAAGTACTGGCAGTATTTCACCAGAAGATATATTTAATGTATTGTTTACTAACTGTTAAATCATTTTTTTCCTTCAGATAAACTAGAAATCATGATACGTATAGAAATGTAGTGTCTCAAGATGAGATAATACAGAGTTAAAGGCTGGATTTTACCTTTAGGGGGATGTCTCATTAGTGATGTATGATAGAATAGAAAGTACACTGGGCTTGGAGTGATAACATGTGGGATTTCAAAGCTTCTTTCCAGAATTCACCAGCTGTGTGATTTTGGGCAAGTCGTTCATTAGTTTGTTCATTCAGGCATTTTATAAAGATTTATTATGCAAACATTATTGCTTTGAGCCATGCTTTCAAAGTGATACATTTATATTACAACAAGACACACTTCATCATATGTATTCTGAGCCTCAGTTTTTTATGTATAAAAAGAGTATAAAATGCTTTGTTCATTCAGTCAGTCATTTATCTATTCAACATGTATTTACTGAGTTCCCACTGTGTTGCAAGCTGTTCCATTAGGCTGATAATACATGTTCACCTCTTAATGGGCTCTTAACAATGTTCTTGTGCCTTACTTCTTTAGACTTAGACGTGGTTACAATGTCTAGCTGTTGCTAGTCCCTGTGGGTCATAATTTCTATGGATTCATTAAACTATCTATATCTCTGTAAATCATCCCTCTGTTAAACACTCTTCTATAATGTTTTTGAGTTTGTCAGTTTTTCCAGATAGAATTTGGATTGATTTATACAATTAGTTAAAGGTCATCCCGAGATTGTGGTACTTAAGCTGGCTATGAATGAAGTGAGCAAGTTAACTAGGAGGATATCTGGTGCTATGGCTGAATATTTGTTCTCTCCAAACTTCATGTTGATATTTGATCTCTAATGTTGGAGGTGAGGCCTAATGGAAGTTGTTTCTGTCACAAGGGTATATCCCTTCTGAATAGATTGATGCTCTTCCTTGGGGGTATTAGTCATTACTTTATTAGTTCCTAAGAGAGCTGAATTTTTATAAAGAGACTGATGCTTCCTCACTCTCTCCCTTGTTTTCTCTCTTACCTGTGATCTCTCCACATCCCTTTGGCCTCCCACTATGAGTGGAAGCAGTCTGAGGCTCTCCCCAGATGCAGATACTCAAACTTGAACTTTGCAGTCATCAGAATTGTGAGCAAAATAAACCTTTTTCTTTATTTTTTTTTTAATTACCCAGTCTCAGGTATTCACTTATAGTAACACAAAATGAATGAGAACATCTAGAAATGAACATCCTAAGCAGGAATAGCATGTGCAAAAGCCCTGAGAAAGGAACCATATTTAGGTTGTTTTTTTTTTTTTCTTTTTTTAATAATATTGGAGTCAGCCAGGCTTGGTGCTCAACCTGTAATCCCGCGCATTTGGGAGGCTGAGGTGAGTGGATTGCCTGACCCTGCAGGTTCGAGACCCGCCTGGGCAGCGAGACCTCATCTCTACAATAAATCAAAAAATCAGCCAGGCGTGGTAGCGCATGCCTGTAATTCTGGCTACTTGGAAGGCTGAGGTGGAAGGATCGCCGGAGCCCAGCAGGTCGAGGCGGCGGTAGCCGGGAG
>NW_007247325.1:0-2705 GCF_000164805.1 Carlito syrichta | reverse complement strand
TTTGACTGGGAAGGCAGGAGAGAGGGAGAATGGCAAAAGACAGGACTGTAGAGATGGCCAAGAGCTAGATCACACAAGGTATGGCAGGGCATAGGAATAAGTTTGCGTTTTCTTTTAAATTTGAAGGGTTTTAGTTAAGAAAGTGATGTTATCCAACACATTTTAAATGGATAGTTCAGGCTACTTTGTGGAGAATATACGGGGGAAAGGGATATAAGATCAGATACCTGGACAACAGTTAGGAAGCTATTTATTTTCTTTTCTTTCTTTTTTTTTAGTTTAAGGGATAAATATTATTGATATAGCCTAAGGGACTAGGATGATAGGAATGGAGGTGGTGAGAGGTAGTCAAATTCAAGCCAATTTTTAAGACAGACTTAGTAGGATTTGCTGATGGATTTGGATCTGATCAGCTTGGTAAATGGTGATGTCATTTAATATAATGATGATCACTGAGACAGGAACCTAATTTGAGAGCAGAGGTGAAGTGGAAATTAAGAGTTTAATTTTTCATTATTAAGTTTTAAATGACTATAGTGCATCCAAGTGGATTTTGGAGTAGGCAGTATGGATCTCAAGGATAAGTTGAAGCTGAAGATATAAATTCAGAATCTATCAACATATATTGTATTTTGAGCCAAAGTACTAAATAAAATCATTTAGAGTGTTAAAATAAATTAAAATATAAAACAGAAAGATACTTTAATGAAGATGGAGTAGTCAACTATGTCACTTGTAGCTTAGTGATCAAGAAATGTGACACTGACAATTAAATTTCAATAATAGGATGTAACTGGAAACCTTGATAAGAGGACACATTGAGAGAAAATGAGAGATGAGGGATTTTGAGGAATTTAGATGAGAAAAATGCTTAATTTTGATATTGTGAATATAATGAATTTTATAAACTTCTCTACAGGTATGTGGTGCCTCACCAAATATTTTAAAGACTTTGAAACAATTTTAAATATAATCATTCAACAAAAATGGTTATTTTACTATTCCATTAATACCGATACTTTTTTTTATAGGTTTCCTAATAAACTCTTATGTACTCGATAATAAAATAGGATATTTTTTTCCAAAAAAATTCTAGAAACTAATCCCAAATGATAAATATGCATGCATTAGTTTGTTAAGGCTACCATGGCAAAATACCATGGACAGGGTGGCTTACACAACAGAAACGTATCTTCTCACAGTTCTGGGGCTGGAATTCCAAGATCAAGGTGTGGGCATTTTACTTCTTCTGAGGCCTCTTTTTGGCTTGCAAATGACTGCCTTCTTTTGTGACCTCATGTAGCCATTCCTCGGTGTGCCTGTATCCCTGATATCTCATCCTCATAAGGATACCAGTCATAATAGATTAGTTACCTTAACCACCTCATTAAACACTTTATATTCAAATGCAGTTACATTCTGAAGTATTGAGGGTTGAGCCATCAACATTTGAATTTGGGGCCTTCAACATTTGAGTTGAAAACATAATTTAACCCATAAAAACACATAAACCTGAAAATTTAAAATCCTCATTACAGTCAACAATTATAATGTTTTAAGTATTTTCTTATTAAGTGACTTGTTGAACTAGTACAATTTAAAAACTTGATATTGGCTTTAAGTATAACTATCAGGTTTGAAGATATTCTGCATCTTGTGGCATATACAATGCTAGAATCAACTGACTACTTCGATTTTTTTTTCTTCATTTTTACTGTATTTGATACCCAAACTACTTTTTATCATCTTTTTCTTTACCATAACTGGTTGATTCTACTCTTCAGGGAAAAAAATGAATACAGCAATAGCCCTGCGCGAGACCTCAAATCCCAATTTTTTTTTTCTATCTTCACAAAGAGGAAGCAGGACTTACAACATCTGAACTTCCTGGCTTACACTGAAAACCACATGATGAGTCACTCCATCTCCATCATTCAAAGTATCTGTCAAGGGGAAAATATGTCAATTCTTGGAGGAAGGGGCCATGGAGAAAAGGTGCAGTTGGGCAACAAATAGAATCAGTGCAATCCAATATGGAGTTTATACTAAACCTGCACTGAGGTGATACCCATGTTTTGTGCTGCTACAAATCTTACTCTGTTTAGAACTTTGATACTGATCCCTTACTCCTCCTGGAGCTCAATCTTCCCAGGCTTTAAGACTCCTGATTCTTGGGTCAGTCTTGGCTTACCAGGTTTCCAAACAAGGAGGAGAGTTTTCCAATGCTAAAAGAGACTGATTTTACACAGCTTGTGTTAAGGACTGGCTAATAACTTCACTTAGGTGTTTCTCACCTTGGAGAGAAAAATGAAATTTTCATTACCTGAATTCTTTTAAGAAATGAAGATGATTGTGTGATCAACAGAACCTTGTTTACATTGTTCTGTATAGATAATAGCAGTTCATATCACAGAAGATATATAGTACTGGTATGAAGAGTCAAGCAGTCTCTGGGCAATAACATGGGGTAGGTGGTACCATGGCTTGCTACACTTCTCAAATTCGAATGCTAAGAAGATAATGAATTTAAATGGTTTTATTTATTTATTTTTTTAAATTAATCAGTATTTTTATTATAGTTTTGTGGGGTACAGTTAAGGGTTAGGTGTACAATTACGTTTCATTCAGACACCCTGTTGATAAGAGGTGTTTTCCCAGCCCCAGACAGATATTTGCTACTGTTAATCCCCTCCCCCTCCCCCCCA
>NW_007247324.1:724142-730302 GCF_000164805.1 Carlito syrichta | reverse complement strand
TTGGGGAGGCGAATCTTCTCTCTTCCTTCTCTTTCTCTCTCTAATTTACTTTTAAATAAACTTTTCTTTCTTAATCTTTTTGTGTGCTGCAATTCTTTGCAATTTACTCGGCTCTCTGGGTTACCGCTGCTGTGCCTCCCCTCTTCACCCTTCCAGCACTCCACCCCCACCCTGTCCGTACCCTAACACCTCCCCTCTGTCCAAACACACTTGGGTAGAGAGCATTTGTTTTCTCTGGGCATCAGTAATTTATTTGCCTACTTGTTCAAATAGGCAATAAATATGTATTTGTAAACAAAAAGTTATGGCTATGGAAATAATGTGTGTGGCTGGCCTTGGGAGATCACCGCCAGTTCCTAGTGTACCAAGGTCTTCTTCCTTGGGAGCAAAGGCAGGAAGGAAGGAGACAGGAAGGCATCAGGTGAGGTCCCCAGCATCACACCTCATCTTGCTGACACAGCGACTGGCTGAGCCATGTGCACGTGACTCAAGTGCATCCAAGGAGACTCGTTTTAATTTAGTTTGTAAGACCTTCTAAGAAAAGAGCCTCTCAGCCGGGCTCGGTGGCTCAGCCTGTAATCCCATGCCTTTGGGAGGCTGAGGTGAGTGGATTGCCTGAGCCCATGGGTTTGAGACCCACCTGGGCAGGCGAGACCTCATCTCTACAATAAATCAAAAAAATTAGCCGGGTGTGGTAGCGTGCGCCTATAGTTCCAGCTACTTGGAAAGCTGAGGCGGAAGGATCGCCGGAGCCCAGCAGGTTGAGGCTGCGGTGGCTGGGAGCGGCCACTGCACTCCAGTCTGGACGACAGCGTGAGACTCCAACTCAAAAAAAAATAAAGAAAAGAGCTTCTCTTGCCTCTGTGGCTGCTGAGCCGGCTGAATGGAAGCCTGGACTCCTGGCGGCCATCTTGCCACAAAGTGGGAAAGCTGGCTATAAAAATGAAGTCAACACAGGGGAGCCAGGGCACGGTTTTGGGACTGGGGGCAGAGTGCTGATGGCAACTTTCCAGTTCTGGATCCAGCTGTGCCTGAATGCCTCAGTGAAAAACCAACAAATTCCCTCTGGGCCTGAGCCTGCATGAGTTGGGTTTCTGTCATTTGCACCTGAAAGAGTTCTGATGATGAGGCACCTCACCAAGGAAGCCCGGTGGTGGGTCCCTTGAAACTGCATACAGATGGAGTCTGGAAGGTGAAAGGCCAGGAAGGGAGGAGACCAGTAGAAAGCCTTAAATATTTGTTCATTTGGCAGTTGTGTGCTTAGGTCCTTGTTCGGTAATAAACAACAGAATTCACTCAAATTATCTTGAGAGAGTGTGGCAGGAAGGACAACAGGGAAATGTCCTAAGACCTGAGCTCTTTTCTGTCACGGGACATTTGCATTCATGGTAATATACAACAGAATTCACTCAAATTATCTTGAGAGAGTGGCTAGAAGGACAAAGAGAAATGTCCTAAGACCTGAGCTCTTTTCTGCCACGGGATATTTGCATTCACTGTTTGCTGGGCCTGAAAGACTGTTCCTGCCAGCTGTTGACATCACTGACTCATTTTTTTCTTCAATGTCTCAGGAAAAATGTCTTCTTTTCATTGAGTTCCCTGACCCATATCTAAGGCAAGGCGTCCTGTGCCCATCACCAGGTACTCACCATCACATTTCCCTGTTTATTTTCTTTCTTTTTTTTTTGAGTTGGAGTCTCACTCTGTCGCCCAGACCGGAGTGCAGTGGCCGCTCCCGGCCACTGCAGCCTCGACCTGCTGGGCCCCGGCGATCCTTCCACTCAGCCTTCCAAGTAGCTGGAACTACAGGTGCGCGCTACTATGCCCGGCTGATTGTTTTTTTTATTGTAGAGATGAGGTCTCACCAAGTTGCCCAGGCGGGTCTCGAACCCGCGGGCTCAGGCAATCCGCTCACCTCAGCCTCCCAAGGCGTGGGATTACAGGCTGAGCCACCGAGCCCGGCTCCCCTGTTTATTTTCTTCCCATCACATCCCATGACAGAAGCTTACCTGTGTACCTATTCATTTTCTGTCTCCCTCACTGGAGTGTAGGCTCATGGGCTGAAAACCCTATCCTGTCTCTTTGTGTGGGTGTTTGTGTCTTCCTCACCTAGTACATTGCTCCCGCACATAGCAGGTTCTCAGTAAATATTTGTGGAATGAGTGAATAAATAGGGGCAGAAAGTGCAGCTGGACCCCTCGGGATACTAGAGCTGGCACATAGGACAAATGGGATTTTGATGGGATCGAGGCAGCCGTGTTCTCCGGAGATTTTCTCTCCATTTCTCTCCTCCTCCTCCTCCTTCCTCCCTCCTCCCCTTCTCTCCTTCTCTCCCTGCCTCTCCTTCTCTCTCCCTCCTCCCCATTCTCTCTCTCCCTCTCCTTCCCTCTCTCTCCTTCTCCTAACCCCCCATATCCTTCTGCCTCCTTCTTTGTGCCAGTTGTCTCCTCTCCCTGCAGTCCAACACTCTCTGCACCTCCCTAGACACATGGAAACTGGCCACCCCAGACAGCTGGCTTCCGCTCTCCATTCTGGAGTCCATCTCTGAGCCTGGCTGGCAACTGGTCCCTCTCCTCTGTCTTCCCCTTTTCAGCCATGTAGAGAGGCTCTGCTCCCATCCAAGGACTGAGAGAGACCGCTCCACAAATCCTCTCTGCCCACCCAAGCTGGGCAGTCACAGGGGTAATGGGAAAACCTTTCCTCTTTAGGCATGGGAGAGTCTCCTGAGTTCCCCAGGGACGCCCTGGGCAGGAACGGGGAGAATGGGGGCTACTGTACGTAGGCCCCTCCTCCGAGCCAGGCCCTGCAGGAGTGTTCTCAGCGTTGTCTCTCGTGGTCCTCTCAGCCATCCCTCAGCCTTGCCTGATTAGCCCCTCCATGTAGATCGCTGATGTGAGGTTTTCTATGCCTTTGAGGGTGACTTGTGTGTGCAGGAAATCGTAATTTAGGGGCTTCAATATTAATGTGCCATACACTAAAACTGTACATTAAAAGCTACAATTCTTTGTAGGCTTTTTTTTCGTTTTTTAAAATTGTGATTTAAAAAAATCCCACATAACATATTTACCATCTTAATCATCTTTAAGTGGACAGTTCAGTGGTGTCAAGTATATTCACGTTGTTTTGCAGCAGACGTCCAGAATTTTTAATCTAGCAAAACTGCAACCCTGTACCCATTAAACAACAACTACCCGGCTCTCCCTCTCTCTAGCTTCTGGTAGCCACCATCCTATTTCCTGTCTCTGTGACTCTGACTACTTGAGATTTCTCGTTTCAGTGGGGTCACACAGCATTTGTGTGCTCGACTGGCTTATTTCACTTAACATAATGTCCCCAGTGTTCATCTGTGATATAACATGTATTGGAATTTCTTAGTAGGCTTTTAAGATCTGCTTACACATCTCATTATTCTATTTATAAGTCAGTGTACAAATCTTGTTATCCTTATTTTAGCAATCATTTAAAGAGGCTCTTGAATTCTATTTTGTCCCACTTAAAAACCTAGCTTATTAAATACTTTCAAGTATTTTAAATTGCATTTATAACTGTAATATATCTTATTTTAAGTACTTCAATATCCTGATTTAACAGATAAAACCTTTTCAAGTCCTCAAATAATTCCCCCAAGTCTATAACATTAAACTAATAAAATGAGTCTAAAGTTCTCTTAAATGTTCCAACACCACATAATGTAAAATCCCAAGTCTTAAATCAATTCTTTAATTTCACATTTTAAATTGGAGTTGAAAGCTGTTATTCTTAAAAGCCAAAGTCCCTTAAGCTTTGCAAGTACATGGAATATCAAAATTTTACAGATTTCTTACTGTAAAAATATTAAAATCTAGTTCTGATTTCCTCAAAAGTGTCTCCCCTTGACTGTAAGTTTTCCTTCCGTTGAATGCTGTGTACCTCTTGGGAGGCAATGCCGTTCAGTTAGCCGAGGCTCCTGATGATGGCAGTTTTACCCAATTCTTCCTGGATTCTGGTCCATGCCCCTTCTGGGATGCACTGCATCTTATTGCTGGTTGCTAGGATGTTGACACTTGCACAACTCAAAGGGGTGACGGTGAAGGCTGCTACCCACAGGCCCATACCATACACGTTCCAAGGAGGTGCCCTGTGAGGTTACAGGTCGGGATCTTCTCCCTCGAGTTCTGCATGTGTCTTCTTTTCTAGGTAAGAACTCAATTCTTTGTTCTTTTCATATCTTTCCTATCTCCTATCATGTGGCAAATCTTATGAATATTAAAATAAGATTGGATTGAATTTTGGGTGTCTCACTTGCTTTTGTCTGCCTTGCAGTTAGTTAGGTTATCTGAAGTCATTTTACTGACACAAGTAAGGAAACGGAGGCACAGAAGTCTTCAGTAAACTCTTCCAGGTCCCACTAGGAATCAGAACTGTGGCCAGGACTCAATTGGTTGACTAAGAGTCTAGCACTCTCTATGGCCACATTTCAATGACGTAAGTTAGGTATTTACAAGTGAAGCCAGGGAGTTTATGTAACTCTTTTAAAAATAACTGTCAGAGCCGGGCTCGATGGCTCAGCCTGTAATCCCACACTTTGGGAGGCTGAGGTGAGTGGATTGCCTGAGCCCGCGGGTTCGAGACCTGCCTGGGCAGCAAGACCTTCTCTCTACAATCAATCAAAAAATCAGCCAGGTGTGGTAGCGCATGCCTGTAGTTCCAGTTACTCGGAAGACTGAGGGGGAAGGATCGCCGGAGCCTAGCAGGTCGAGGCTGCGGTGGCCGGGAGCGGCTACTGCACTCCAGTCTGGGCAACAGAGTGAGACTCCAACTCAGAAAAATAAAAAATAAAAAATAACTGTCAGTCAGTCAATCAACACATATGTATTGAGCTTGTGCTCCGAGCCAGGTCCTGCCATGGTGGAGCTTATGGCCTGGAGGACACCTGTGTCGGCTGCTGGTGAAGAATAGGGAAGGGCACTTGGGAAGGTGTAGCGAGGTGACCTACCCACCCCAAGGGCCACGGAGGGCTTCTGGGTGGACCTGAAGGAGGGAAAAAAAGTGTGGTGGCAACAGCCTGGCTGGCATGGGTGTGGGTGTGATCTGGGGAGCTGTGTTTGCAGTAATGCTTGTCAGTTTCTTTTCTTTTTTTTGAACTGAAGTCTCACTCTGTTGCCCAGACTGGAGTGCAGAGGCACGGCCGTGGTTACTGTAGCCTTGACCTGCTGGGCTCAGGCCATCCTTCTGCCTCAGCCTCCCAAGTAGCTGGAACTTGTAGTGGAATGTGCCACCACACCTGGCTCATTTTTTGATTTATTATGGAGACAAGATCTTGCCATGTTGTCCAGGCTAGTCTCGGGCTCCTGGGCTCAGACAGTCTTCTCACCTTGGCCTCCCAAAGTGCTGGAATTACAGGCCTGAGCTACCACACCCTACTTGTTTCATTTTTTAAAAATAGATTTAGGGGGTATACGTGCAGATTTGTTACATGGAGGCATTGTATAGTGGTAAAGTCAGAACTTTCAGGGTACTCAGCACCCAAATAATGCACACTTACCCATTAAGTAATTTTTCCCCCCACTCTCTGAGTCTCCAATTCCACTCTCTGTGTCTATGTGCACACATTATTTAACTCCCATTTATAAGTGAGAACATGTGGTATTTGACTGTTTCTGAGTTATTTCACTTAAGATGGTGGCCTCTGGTTGCGTCCATGTTCTGCAAGAGACATGATTTTTTTTTTTATGGACTGAGAAGTATTCTATGGGATATATATCACATTTTCTTTATCCAATCATCCATCGATGGACTCTATTTTTTATTGTAAAGATGTAGGGTGGAAGCCAGAATTAGGCACATACGTTATTTATGTGCAGGTGAGATTTGGGCCCCCTACTGCTCCCTATTTCCCTTCGTCTAGGGCCAGGTACCCTTAGTGATGTCATATGGATGGGCACTATTTTTAAGGTAGTATATTGACATGATCAATAAGATCTTAATATAGACATATCAGAAGAGTGAAAACCAAAGACCAGAGAGAGATCATCAAACACTGAGTCCTCTGTCATGCACTCATTCCTCTCATGAACAAGGATGCATCCTGTTTCCCTGACCACTTTCCCAGATGTTGAAATGTCCCGTGCCTTTGGGAGGCTGAGGTGAGTGGAATGCCTGAGCCCGCGGGTTCGAGACC
>NW_007247324.1:717688-724122 GCF_000164805.1 Carlito syrichta | reverse complement strand
GTAGCGCGCACCTGTAGTTTCCGGCTACTTGGAAGGCTGAGGTGGAAGGATCGCCGGAGCCCAGCAGGTTGAGGCTGCAGTGGCTGGGAGCGGCCACTGCACTCCAGTCTGGGCAACAGAATGAGATTCCAACTCAAAAAAGAAAAAAGAAAAAAAGAAATGTCACAGTCCAGCCCTCGCCCCTGGCCGGGGCAGTGAGACTTTCCTGCAAAGAAAGAGTCACCTGGATGTGTGTGTGTGTGTGTGTGCGTGTGTGTGTGTGTGTGTGTTTGTGTGTGTGTGTGTGTGTGTGTGTGTGTGTGTATGTCCCTTCCCGTCTCCTTCTCCCACATTCAGGAGCCCATTTCCTGAGCTTTTACTAAGTGCTAGGCACTGGGTAGAGGCTGGGTTGCAACCAGGAGCCGACACAAAAGTGATCCTTCTCCAGGGACTCTGGGCAAGGCCTTCTTGAGATGGGCATTCAAGTCCTTCTATAAAGACTTCAGTTAAAGAGAGTTTGTGTGTGTGTGTGTGTGTGTGTGTGTGTGTGATTGTCCACTCTCCCACTCGTTTAAATACACATAAAACTGTGTCATTTTCGGCATCAAATGTGACTCTGACCCAAAACCCTCCCGAAGTTTTTTCTTCTAAAGTTCCTGTGTATCCTACCTTCTGATTTTAGGGGCTCATTCGTCAGGTAGATAAACACACACATGAAAGCATGCATGTGTATTCAAAAGGTCTCTGCATGGAAAATAAATGAGGAAGAAATGTCAGGAGAGCCTTATCAGCTGGGGTATCTTAGTATCTTTGGAGAGAATCCCAGCCACTGACTGCAAACAGATAAGGGGGAGAGAAGAATGATCACATAGAAAAGGCTGCAATATTTTACTGTTTAAAGCTGGCTGGTGAGTGTGTGTCCATGATCCTTTCTGGGGTGGAATTCTTGAATTCTTGTATGAGCCTCCCCACTCCGACACGCGTGTGCACGCATGTACCCAGCTTTGTGTGCGGGTGTCCTCGGTTCCCAGCGTGCGCGTGGCCGGTCCTGCCACTGCAGCCTCCCATCCGTGCAGGCCGCATGGCGATCCCCAGCCCATTCATATGCATGTGTGTCTGTATCCCTGCAGCGGCCGGCATCATTCATTTCCGAAACCAGCATGCATTCATTTTCATAACTTTTTGTTCCATTACAATATTAATGGGACTTTCAATGGGAAAGGACAAGAGGAGCATTTTTAATGTTTATCTGACAGTTGCAAATTTCACTTGAGGTTGTTTACTGGGATCTGATTGTTGGCTGAGAGGAGCAGCAGAGGCGGCAAGATTAATGGGATCACGGACGAGGAGGTGTATTTATGGGCCTCCTGAACACCATCGAAGAGTAATAAAAAGTACTGCCGCACCCTTCCCCGAGTGAGACTTACCAAGTTTTAAATGCTGGGAAATGAGGGATTGTTTTAATTAACTTCCATCTCATCCAGGTGGCCTGTTCAAAGTGAATCATGTTGCATTGATGTCTCCGTCGATTAAAAATTAGATGGCCGTCTCTCATCCCCCCCCCCCAGCCTCCAGCCCTCTGACCCTGGATTGCTGTCACTCCGGCTTGTCATATTTTTTCCCTCTTTCATCACCCGCGTGGCAATCTCAAGGAGAGGGAGGGCCTGGCGGGGTCTTCCACCGGGAGGATGGCGGAAAGGAGAAGGGGATGCCAGAGATTGCTAGGGGAAGGGACATGGCCACTCGGCCTTGACTGGAGAGAGGATTGGGCCTCCTTTGAGGCCTGCTGTCTGCTCCTGGCTGCTGAGGAACAGAGCAGTAGGTCCCCAGAGCCACTGAGACACCTTATGGTGGTGGGATGGGACTGAGAAAACCCACCTTCTGCCCCCAGGAAGAGGTCTTGCTGTGAGAAGAGACCTGCCCTGGGACACTGGCTTCTCCGGGGGTCTCCTGTGACTGCCTGCCTTGCTGGGAGGAGTCCCCCTTCCTTCTGGAGTCCTCAGTAGAGCTGCCAGTTAAAATACAGGATGTTCAGTTAAGTTTGAATTTCAGGCAAGCAACGAATAGCTTTTTAGTATAAGTATGTCCCAAATGTTGCATGGAACATACTTATGCTAAAAAAAAAATTCATCATACTTTATTTGAACTTAAATTTAAAATTAAAAAAAATTTTTTTAGAGGGTCTTGCTCTGTCACCGAGGCTGGAGGGCAGCGGCGCTGTCATAGTTCACTGCAGCCTTGAACTCCTGGCCTCAAGCGATCCTCCCGCCTCAGCCTCCCAAGGTGTTGGGATTACAGGACTGAGCCGCCACACCTGGCCTGAAATTAGAATTTAACTGCCTGGCATTTTCGTTTGCTTAATTTGGCAGTGCTATCAGGGAGAGAGCCCCCACCCAGTGCAGTTGTTGGAACCCCTAATTCTGGCACTCCGTTCCCTGCATTCAGATCTTGATTTACTAGTTACTTTTATTCTCTGATCTCAGTTTCTTCATCTATTAAATGGGATAACAATATTACCTACTTCTAGGAGTATGATGAGGATTACATGAAACTAAGTGTGCCAAGTCATTAGGGTGGGGTCAGCAAATGCTTTTTGTGAAGGGCGAGATAGTAGATATTTGGGGCTTTGCAGGCCAATCTCTGTTGCAGCGACTCAACTCTGCCGACACAGCGGGATGGTGACTGGTGACAACATGAAGGCCAATGAGCGTGGCGTGTTCCCGCGTAGCTTGAGTTACAAACACAAGTGTGGGTCTCACTGCTCCCAGGCTGAGGTTTGTTGAACCTTAACCTAGAACAGTAATGGGAAATAATAAGTGTGACTTAAGGGCTAACCATCACTGTTACACACAGCTGTGAGTCTCCTGGCCAGGGCTGCTAGATGGTGTTCGTTGAATGTCCAAAAAGCTCTTCTTGCCTCTTAAAATACTGATGACACCTGCTTATGGATGCCTGAAATTTCACTGTCACAGATTCAGTCTTGGCTGGGTGTGATGGCTCACGCCTATCATCCCAGCACTTTGGGAGGCTGAGGTGAGAGGATTGCCTGAGCCCATGGGTTCGAGACCAGCACAGGCAACTTGGCGAGACCTCATCTCCACAATAAATCAAAAAACTAGCCAGGCATGGTGGTGCGTGCCTGTAGTTCCAGCTACTTGGAAGGCTGAGGCAGAAGGTTTGCCTGACCCCAGCAGGTCAAGGCTGCGGGGGCTGTGAGTGTGCCAGTACACTCCAGCCTGGGCGACAGCGAGGCTCTGACTCAAAAAACAAAAAAAACAAAAAACCCCCACAGATTCGGTCTTGTGTCTACACTAGAAGAGGTTGCTCCATAGTCCTCACTCCTCAGGGTAAGGACTCCTGTGAGCACTGACAAGGGTTCAGGGGGCGCTTGAGCTCTGCCAGGCCCACAGAGCAGAATCTGCTATCATCCTCACACCCATTCTCAGAGGAGTGTGCTATTCTTACCAGCGCTGTCCACCTGGACAGGCTGGGGCTGGAGCGTGTGACCCACCCCGGGCCATGCAGCCAGTCAGGGCCACCCACTGCCCACCGCTCCCGGACTCGGGCTCAGCCCATCAGAGCCAGACAGGGCCAAGCTCCCCTCATCTTCCCAGGAACAGGACTGGGAGGGCTGCAGTAGAATAAGCCTGAAGTGGGGAAAGAGATGGAGCCAGAGCAAGAAAATGGACCTAGAAATGGGCTAGGAAAATTGGAGGAAAAGAAAGATTGCTGCCTTACCCAGAGCCGTGCCCCTTCCCAGCCTGTGTTCCGGGTTGAGTGGCACCCCAAGCAGTAGGTTCTCCACTTACCTGCTACCCCTAGGCACTGTCTGGATGGCCTGGGCCCAGCGGTGGGTGCACTGCCAGGGTCTTGTTAGGTCTACACCACTGGAACTGCCCCTGTTCGCTCCTCCCCAAATCACACTTGTCAGAAATAAACACACCATCGAAAACAGCTGGGGGTACACACAAGAGGGCTGCTCCCATCCCCCAAGCCCTTCCCCTGCCTCCTCTGAATCAGAAGAAGGAGCCCTGGGGCCCCCAGGGACATGGCTGTAGAGTCACACTGAGCTGCCAGTGGTCAAGCCTGCTGCATGATCACGGGTGAACCTCTCCTTGCCTCAGTTTCTTCCTTTGTAAAACAAGGGTGAGAACACATCGTTCTGGAGCTATTGGAGGTTTTGAATGAGAGGTAGCCGGCTGGTGAACCTGCCAAGGTGCGGGGCGACATGTCTGAGAGGGCACAGAAGCGTCATGCCACCTCCGTAACTTGTCCTACACATCGCTTCCTGCTTTGGCTATTCCTGAGTTGTGTCTTTTGTAATAAACCGGCACATGTAAGTTAAACAAAAGAAGGAGAGGTAGAAGGCCTAGCCCATGGCTGAGTGCAGAACGGGAGCTGCAGGGCTGGTTCCAGGCCCTTCCCTCTTCCACTGCAGATGCCACCAGGGTGGCGGCCTCTTCCTGGGCAGTACCTTGTACCGGGTGGTGATCTTGTACTGGGCAGTGACCTTCTACCAGGAGGTGACCCTGAATTGGGTGGTGATCTCATACCGGGCAGCAATTTCGTATAGGGCAGTGACCTTGTAAGAAGTGTCTCAGAGCTTGCCGACTGGATGCCTTCTTCCCCTGGCTTCTCCCAGCAACCTAGAGGAACAAGAAGGAGTTGGAAATCTGCTGGGCAGTCCTCCGTCCCTAACCAGCTGTGTGGTCAACAGCAGTCGGTTACTTTGTGCCCAGCCTTTACATCCACCAAAGGTCATTAAAATCAGTTCTCATTTAACAGCGGCTCTCCGGAGGCTTCAGGAGGCATACCCATGGTCACACCCAGCACTACCTTGAGCCATGCCGTGTGACTCCATGGCGTCCTCCATGACAGTCACAGAAACAGCGCCAAGCCCTGAGTGCCATGGCAAGGGTGAAACAACCTTGCAGAGGGCCCACACAGGGCCTAAAAGGACGCTCTGTATGCACACGGTAGCCCTCAGAACTGTTTCATCCATTCAGTAAATACCTGGTGGCACTTACCCCCGCCAGGCTGTGCAACGCCCAGAAGCCACTCTGTGCGACTGTCAGATCTGCCATCTTCCAGCCATCATGCCTGCTCCAGACGCCCGCGTGTCCTGATCACTACCTCTGTGCTCCGTCCCCCACAGTCGGCTGTGTCCTGATTTCTCGGCAGGAGGTCCAGCATCCCCTCTCCTTTGGTGACTGGTGGATGGAGACCCTGGAATCGCAGTCCTGCTCAGGAGAGGAGGGCTCTTCTGTCGGATAGGTTCTCTCCCAGCAGACCTTCTTCATACCCTGACGTCAGCACAGAGACTCACCTTCCCCTGTCCCCATAGAGTCACCTAGACCAGAGGTGCCTCCCAGACCATTCTAGAAACCTCCCTCCTCCTCATCTCCTCGACGCTGCCACCTGGCCGTCTCTCCTTTGCCCAGATGTTGGCATCAAGGCTGGAGTTCCGGTCCTGTCCAGCATCATCTCAGGTGAGAAAAGCTGGGATATGCTGGCACTCTCCTTAGATTTCTGTGTATTCAAAGTCTTGCACGCAGGCATGCGACCAGGGGAAGAACTGAACTATCAGTCTGGGTATAAACAAATAATTTGTAAACACATACTTGGGGTATGAAGTCTCAAACAAACAGTTTGTAAATATGTATTTGAGGCATGAAGCCCCAAATACATGCAGGGTCAAAATTCCAGAACTGCAAGGAGCCCTCAGCGTAGCACTGGTCCATTCCACTCACTTGACAGATGAGGAGACCGAGACCCAGAGAGATAAAAATATTGTCCACAGGGTCCACAGTCATCATCCCAGGACTTTCCAACTCCAGGCCATACGACACACACGGCAGAGGGCCACAGGCTTGTCACTCACTGCTGTTTCCTTGAATGCTGTTTTGGTGGGTCATTTGTCCGGCCTCATCATTGATAGTGACACGCTCAGGCAGGTCTGATGCTGACTTTCCTATGAGGCCCAGGCCAGGGATTTTCAGAGGACAGGTGCTTGTTGACCTGTTGATGATGAGATGGCCTAGAGGGGTCTGTGGAGCATGGGCCATTTCCCAGGCCCAGAACCCTGCTCTGCATCTCAGCTGGAAATTGGCCACAATGTGCACTCAGTGTTTAGTATGGGTACACTAAGCCACTTCAGTGAGTTAAGGAAGAATGCATGTTTCCTATGGAAAAATAATAGGCCCACCAAGGCTGCTTTCTTGGATAACTTTAGGAAGAAGGAATAACATTTATTTATTTATTTACTTACTTATTTATTTGAGTTGGAGTCTCACTCTGTCACCCAGACTGGAGTGCAGTGGCCGCTCCCGGCCACCGCAGCCTCGACCTGCTGGGCTCCGGCGATCCTTCCCCCTCGGCCTTCCAAGTAGCTGGAACTACAGGCGCGCGCTACCACACCCGGCTAATTTTTTGTTTTATTGTAGAGATGAGGTCTC
>NW_007247324.1:650418-717486 GCF_000164805.1 Carlito syrichta | reverse complement strand
TTTTTTTTTTTTTTTTGATAGAGACAGGTCTCGCTCTGTTGCCCAGACTGGTCTTGAACTCCCGGCCTCAAGGGATCCTCCTGCCTTGGTCTCCCAAAGTATTGGGATTGCAGGTGTGAGCCACAAGAATTTTTTTCTTATAAAATATACATATAAAAATATTTTTAAAAGAATAATAAAATGAACCCCTGTGTACCTACTACCCAGCTTAAGAAATAGAATCACTATTATCTTTAAAACCACTACCCGCCTGTGTGTGTGATATTCCCAATGCCACCCGAGTAACCCCACCTTTCAGAAATTTGTGTTAATCATTCCCTGGCTTTGTTTACAGTTTGACCACACACATATGCATATGGAACAATATGTTGTCGAATTGTGCATGTTTTTGAGCTTTCTATTAATAGCACCCTACTCACTGTATTCTTAAGTCTTTGCTTAAGACTTAACTTGCTATTTTTACTCAATATTATGCTTTGAGTTTTATTTGCCTGGATTTACAGTCATGTGGTTTTTCTTTGCAGGATTATACCAGCATCCATTTATCCATGCTGCTATCAGACAGTTGGGTTGTTTCAAGTTTTTTGTATTCTGAACAATGTTGCCATGAAGATTCTTATTATGCATGTCTCCAGACACATACACAAATTTCCTTCCCATATGCACTGAGAGTCAAGTGCTGGGTGGTGGAGTATGCATGTTTTCGGCTTTAGTAGATATTACAGAATGGCTTTTCTAAAGTGGTTGTACCAACATCTATTCCCACCAGGGTCAATTTCCTTGTAACACTTCAAGTTGTCAGACTTAAGTTTTTACCAGTTTCATGGGTGTGCAATGGTATCTCCTTTCAGTTGTAATTTGTATTTCACTGATTATGATTGATTGAAGTTTCTTTTCTCATAAGCTTATGAACCATTTCTCGTTCCCTTAGTGTTTCCTTTTCATGTCTTTTGCTCCATTGTTTTATTAGGTCATTTTCCCTCTCTTGATTTATACGCCTTCTTTATGTATTCCAGATGTCGATCTTCCATTGTTTGCCCATGTTACAAATATCTTCCAGTTTGTGACTTGTCTATTCATTCTCCATTGTGATATCTTTTGGTGAACAAGAGATCTTGATTTTGTTTTATCTATTTTTTAAAAGTTTTCAAACAAAGTTTATTTTGAAAGTAAATGAGAGAGAGAGAGTAGGGGAGGGGGCCGAAGCTAAGGAAACACGGCAGCCATAGCTCAAAGAGCCACTTGGAGACACCAGAGTTTAACAAAGCAGTGGCTGAGATCTTGATTTTAATGTAGGCAAATATGTCAGCCATTTTCTTTATGGTTTCTACTCTTTGCGTCTTAAAAAATCATTCCTTACATTGGGTTCATACAGATATTTTCTGACTGCCTCTATTTCCTTCACTCAGGTACCTTTTTGCAGGAAGACATCCCTGAGGCCCCAGTTCACCCTGGACAGTGCTTCTCATTCTCCCTTTGCCGTGGTCAGTTTCCTTGCATTCATGCATGGGGCCGTGTGCAGGGATTTCATGTCACTGAGTTCTAACTTTGTGACTTGCGACGTCTGGCACTGGGTAGTCTCTCTTCTCCACGGCATCTTCGTTTTTTGGCTTCGTAGCAATGGGTTCTCCATCATAGCTGCACACCTTGCAGGGCCCCACCCCCAGACTTTCTGATTTAATTGTTCTGGGTGGGGCCCAGGCATTGACGTTTTTTTAAAAAGCTCTACAGGGGATTTCGTGTCCTGTCAGGGCTGAGACCCACTGCGCTGTCATTTTGGGGAAAAGGCAAGCTCTAGCATCTGTCCTCTGTGAAGCGGTTCACTTCTTACGTTTCTGTGACCTCTTACCTCAGTGCCAGTCCTGAATCACAGGCCAGGAGGGGAGGCTGGCATTGTGGACTGCAGCCCCGAAGATCCCCCGAAGGTAGTCTGCCAAGAGCCCACCAGCCTGCAGCCATCAAGCCGCCATATTGGTGGTTTCAGTTGCCATTGATGGGAAAGGGACAAACGGGGGGTGTGAGGAGGTGTGGAAAGGGCGAGGAGGGACAAGTGCCATCTGCGAGAAAGGCAGAGGGAAGGAAAGAGAGGCCGAAGAAGCACATTTCGGAAAGTGCCAAAGTTTTGACAGGAATCTGCCTCCCACCCCCCTCCCTTTCCCATCTGTTTTGGAGAAATGTAAATGTGCCTGTGTTCCCAGGTGACTGGCCGGCGGGTAGCCTCTTTGGAATTCTGCAAACTGGCCATCTGTCATCCCGTAATAAATGATAGCTATAAAAGAAAGTGATTATGGTGCCGATAGGGGGAGAGGCATTTGTTTATATTCTTATAATATGTATCAGATTGAATAGAAATTATCACTTAAAATTGACAAATGGAGAGCAGGGTTCCTTGGAGCAGGAATCAGGGACACAGCGGCAGTGATGGGATCATGGACAAACTTCGTCTGGCCAAGTGTCAAGACCAGCTCGGTCCCAGAGGTTCCAGAACACCCTGGGCTCTTGAGGGCAGGGACCCCTCTTCCCTCCTTCTCTGAAGGTCAGCGAATGTGATTTGGGAGGGGCATGGGCGGGTCCTGTGTCCCCTCTGGCTAGGGCAGGAGGCAGGGCGGCCCTTTGAGATCAGCACAGCGCTGGGCGTAGTTTCTCTGTTACTGTGGAAGCTGCCTGAATCTTCCACTCCTATGCATGGCCCCAACCCATGATGACCGCCTGTTCGATTTTCACTTCCAGTCAAGCATTTGCAGCCTCTGGTGTGATGCCCACCAGAGGGTCTTCCCCCTTCTGGCTCTGCCTTTTCCTGCTCTCCCTCCTTGGGGGTTTCTCACCTGTTCCATATCCTCCTGAAGCAGCACGATGCCTCTCCTTGAATCCCTCTGCCTCTCTCGCCCCTTTCCAACACCTCCGCACACCCTCCCATTCATCCCTTTCCCATCAACGGCAACTGAAACCACCCATATGGTGGCCTTGATGACTGAAGACTGATGGGGTCTCGGCAGGCTACCTTCCGGGGACCTGTGGGGCTGCAGTCTGTGGTTCCAGCCTTCCCTCCTGACTTGCGATTTGGGACTGAGTCTTTCCTGACACATTGCCCTGCATTTCTGGTGCTGCTGGTTGCCTCCCACCCACAGTCTAGACCAAGGAGCCCCCAGGACTCCCTCCTCCTGGAAAGCTGCCTTGAGGACCGCAGCTGCACTGTCTGTCACACAGCTGCACTGCCACCATCTCCTGCTCGCACACCTAGGCCAAAACCTCAGCTCTGAGATGGAGTGTTTTTTCCACATCTCAGAAAAATAAAACTTAACGTGTATAGAGTCCCAATCATGTTTTCACACTCTACAGGGTAGACAAGAAAGGTCTTATTGCTCCATCTTCCAGCTGGGAAAACGAGTGGCAGAGGAGGAAAATTTCATGTCAATGTTATACATTAGGGAGTGACAGAGTGACCCAAGGTTCCTTCCTGGCCATATTCCTCCCTCCTGATAAATGCTGGTGAGGCAGTCAGTGAGTCTGAGTTCATGTCCAACACCCTTCACACTCTCCACCCCCCCTTCCCCGCTTTAAGCATTTGACTGTGTTTACTATATGTTTACATAAACATAAAATACATGTGCATGTTGAGCATATGCTTACCTTTATTAAATACATTGATATATCCAACCCTCAGCACTGGTCTTAGTCGACGTCACACTAGTCATTTTGATGATCTTAGTTCGTTTTTAGTGGTTTCTGGAGGAATTCATAGGGAGCTCTTGGATGTTCAAAAGTTTTTCTGCAAATCTGGCTCCATTTGTGTGGATATAAAACCCTTCACTCACTTTTTCTTTTCTGGAATAGCTTTAATTTATCGTTCACATTTTTTTTTTTTTGTTGCACAAACCATTTCTGTTACACAGTCTGACGACAATTTAATTTCTTTCTGTGGGGGATTAGACTGCAATCCTTCCCCATTGCTCCTGTTTCAACGAGATGTGTGCTCCTGGGCGGTCAGGAAGGGAATGCAGCCAGATGTCCTCTCTCTCTGCTCAAGGGCCCGCTCTTTCCTTGTGTTTTTGAGTGATAAAAACCCAAGATGGGCTCTTGGCCAGGCACAGTGGCTCCCTCCTGTGATCCCAGAACTCTAGGAAGCCAAGGCAGGAGGTTTACTTGGGTCTAGGAACTTGAGATCAGCCTGGGCAACATAGAAAGACCTCATCTCTACAAAACAATAAATAAATTAGCTGGGCACACCTGTAGTCCCAGCTACTTGAGAGGCTGAGGCAGGAGATCGAGGCTGTGGTGAGCCACTGATTGTGCCACTGCACTTTAGTCAGGGCAACAGAGTGAGGAGACCCTGCCTCAATCAATCAATCAATAAAAATCATAGGGCTCCTGCTTTCAGAGACCTCTGCTTCCCCTCACGTAGCTGCCAGCACCACCCCACGGAACTCTCCCCAGTGATGCGATTGCTCTTGTTCCACACTGTCCAGTACAGTTGACACCACTGGCCACATGTGGCTACCGGGCATTTGCAAAGTGGCGAAGGTAGCCAAGGGGCTCAAATGTAGAAGGTCACTTCAGTGAATGTCCATAAGCATAGCCAGAGTGGCCGGTGGCTTTCTGTTTCTACCTTTCTGTTTCCCCACTCCCAGTGCACGCATCTATCTTCAAGGGACCTCAGGCTGCAAGATGGTGACCATGGTTCCGCCCATTGTGCCCACCTTTCTGGCATGAAGGAGGTAAGAAAGGATGCCTTCACCAGAGGAGTCGGCCCTCTAAAGACGTTTCTTGGAAGCCGCACAGAGTAACTTCCTCTAACATCCCAGGGGCCACCCCAGGTGCAAAGGAGGCTGTGAAATGTAGATTTCTAACTGGGCATATTGCCCTCCTCAATGGTATGGGGGTTTTGTTAGCAAAGAAAATGCTGACAGAGCCCGCATCTGACGCGGGACCTCCTCTATGTGTCACCTCACTGTCCCTGCACAACAATCCTGTGGAAGGGGAGCCGTTATTATCCACATTTTCCATAACTGGAAACTGAGGCAGAAGGATTTCAGTCATTTTTTTTTTCTTTTTTTTTTTGAGTTGGAGTCTCACTCTGTCGCCCAGACTGGAGTGCAGTGCCCGCTCCCGGCCACCACAGCCTCGGCCTGCTGGGCTCTGGAGATCCTTCTGCCTCAGCCCTCCGAGTAGCTGGAATTAAAGCGCGTGCTACCACGCCCGGCTGATTTTTTGATCTATAGTAGAGATGAGGTCTTGCTGCCCAGGCAGGTCTCGAACCCGCGGGCTCAGGCAATCCATCAGTCATTTTTCTAAATGACAGAACCAGAGACCAGGTACAATAGCTCACGTCTGTAATCCCAACACTTTGAGAGGCCAAGGCAAGAGGATTGCTGTAGGCTGGGAGTTTGAGACCAGCCTGGGCAACATAGCAAGACCCTGTCTCTCCTAAAAATGAAAAAATATCCAAGTATGGTGGAGGTCTTAGCTACTTGGGAAGCTGAGGTAGAAGGATCGCTGAAACCCAGGAGTTCAAGGATGCAGTGGGCTGTGATTGCACCACTGCATTCCAGCCTGGGCAACAGAGTGAGACTCTGACTCTAAAAATAGTTAGAAGATAGAATAGATAGGTTGAATGGATAGATAGACAGGGTAGACAGGGTGGGAGGATGGGTGGATGAATGAATGGATGAATGGATGGATGGATAGACAGATAGAAAGATAGATAGATAGATGACAGATAGATGATAGACAGACAGTTGGATGGATAGATAGGATGGATGGATGGAGGGACAGACAGATGGACAACAGAGCCAGGGTTTGGCTCTGGGCATCCATTTCTCCCACACTTGGGCTTTTCTCCACGTGAGCCTCTGGCCTCTGTTGTCAGCTGACTCAGCTTTATTTCAGGTTCCCAGAGTCCCTGTCCCCAACCCTTTGTCACTGCATGGTCCCTGTAGTGGAAAAGCTTGGTCTCTTGCGTTGGAGACCCAAGTTCAGACTGTTCTTTGAGACTGGGGCCAGGGCTCATCCCAACACCCACCTCTACCAGTTTACCTGAGCCTGCCCTTTCGGACTCCTGGTCCCCAAGTCTTTCCCTCCTTTCTCTTTTCCTGTCCTTCCCTGTCCCTCTTTCTGCTGTTGTTTTTCTCTTCCTCCTCTCTTTTTTTTTTCTTTCATATGCAACTTCACTTAATGCTTTCTTTAAAATAAAAAAGGGCAATCTTCCAGCCAGGGCCTAGCTCTTGTATCACTTTCCTTCCCGTTCTCCCCCACCCCTACAGGCTCCCCCTCACCCCACCCCCCACAGATGCTGCCCCCGTCAGCCCCCCGGGGCGCCACTGGCATGCAGCCACCCCTGAGCTCACATTGGGCCCAGAATCGCCAAGCCAGGCCCATAAACACAATGGAGCTGGCACGGAGGCCTCCCCAGGGCTCAGCCCGGCAGTCACTCACTGTCACTAACAGGCCCCCGTTCCCAGCTCCCTCCATGGTGCTTGGGAGGAGAAAGCCCAGTGAAGAGGACTTTGACTTTCCCCAGAGGGAGCTTTGCCTCCGCGTTCCCCGCTGCAGCCTGTCCTGCCCAGCCTGGAGGTTTTGGTCCTAGGATGTCTCTCCCTCACTTGGCAGACACTAATTCCTGAACCAGAGTTGCCACTGGAGCGGTGAAGGGTTAGGAGGCTGGCCTGGGGGTGGAGACAGCATCCTAAAAACCTTGGAGTGAGGATGGTGGGAGCCCGGGGGTTTGGTCTCCTTCCTCCTTGGGACTTCCTCCAACCACAAGGCAGTGACTTTCATGTAAAGGGAACTTGCTCTGTTGTCCAACGAATTTGTGCCGGGGACCTCATCCGTCTTTAGACGACTCCCCATCGCTGATGAAGCAGTACCCACTTCAACAGCAGTGAGCAGCCCAGTGGCATCCCTGCTCAGCAAGGCCGTCCGATGGCACCATCTCCTCGTGTCCCCAGGACCACGGAGGGGAGCAGAGGCTGCCACGGGCTCAGCCCCAACTCTGCCACGGGAAGTTGTAGGACCCCGTGTGGCTACCCAAAGCCCTTCTGTCTTCCCTCTCTCTACAACGGAAAGCCACACCCTCACCTCCTCTGTCTCTTCTGCAGCTGGAGGTGGCCGTGCTACCCAAGTGACACCCATGGCATGCAATGAGACGCTTTTAGGAACCTCTCGAGGAGGGTTGTCGTCCTAAAGTAAAACAGGAGGGTTTTTCTGCCTATCCTCTTCTCCCCTTCTTGGCATTGGAGGATGGAGATGTGGTGCTGGAGCGGAGACAGCCCTCTCGTGAGCATGAGGTGCAAGCTTGAGGACCAGCCAATAGGGCCGATGCAGAGAGCCTGAGTCAAGGAGCAGGATCCTTGGATCTCAGTGCTCGCCTCCAGGCTTCTTGTTCTGCTTGACTTGTTACAAAGTAAATTTACAGAGTAAATCCTCACCCCCAAAGGTGTTCATGTCTTAGTCCCTGGAATCTGTGAAGATGTTAGGGCATGTAGTAACAGGGGATAAAGGTAGCAGATGAAATTACGTTGCTAATCAGCTGATTTTAAAGTGGGGAGATTGTCCCAGATTATCTGGATAAATCTGTGTGCACACAGAGGGTGCCAAAAGATATGTATACATGTTTCAAGAAAGGAAAAAAACTGTAATAAAATTGTACTTCTCAATATATACCAATAACAAAAGATGAATACAAGTCAAGAATAACTTCTGCAATTAGAAGAGGTGCTTAAAGTGGTTACCCTCAGTGTCCAGATACTTCTGGCTACATTACAGCCAGACTTGTCTTGGTGCTAGACCTCCCGAATCATCCCCTGTGCACATCACACACCACGCATCTCAAACTCATCACAAATGTGCACAATTGTGAGACGTGTGGGAGGCTGTGCTGCATACTCACACCTCCACTGTCATTGTACTCCCGTAACATTCTCAAACTTCAAATACCGCTTCAAAATGGTCTTGCACTCCTTGAATGACAACCGTGCTTCCACTGTTTTATTTGACTGTCCTGCCTGCCCCATGGTGATGCCAGCATTCATTTGATGAATGCCATCTTTTGGGCAAATATCATACTACACAACGCTGCTGTAATTAAATTCGACTTCGAAAAGTAATGCATAAAAAACATCTCTTAATATGTGTATTGCCAGGCTCGATGGCTCAGCCTGTAATCCCGCGCCTTTGGGAGGCTGAGGTGAGTGGATTGCCTGAGCCTGCAGGTTCGAGACCCGCCTGGGCAGGTGAGACCTCATCTCTACAATAAATCAAAAAATTAGCCAGATGTGGTAGCGCGCGCTTGAAGTTCCAGCTACTGGAAGGCTGAGTCAGAAGGATGGCTGGAGCCCAGCAGGTCGAGGCTGCGGTGGCCGGGAGTGACCACTGCACTCCAGTCCAGGTGACTGAGTGAGACTCCACCTCAAAAAAAAAAATGTGTATACATTTTTGGCACTCTCAGTATATGTGTGTGTGTGTGTGTGTGTGTATCAAATATATTATAGGATATCTCCCTCAGAAAATATATATATTACATATATAAGAGGGGACCCAAAAAACTGTGGAATTTATTATAAAAATATATTTATTCTTATATATATTTATTTATTTATATATTCTTATATATATTTATATATTTATTCTTACACGTTTAAACTTCAATCACCTTCAAAATACTCTCTATTTGATGCAATTCACCTATGGAGACACCTTTTCCACTGCTCAAAACAGTTTTTGAACTCATCAATTTTGATGCCTTTTAGTGCTTCTACCGTTTTTTTTGCTTCACCTCTTCCACATCAGCAAAACATTTCCCTCTGAGGACTTTTTTCATCCGGGGAAACAAACAAACAAACAAAAAAAGTTGTTCAGAGTGAGATCGGGTGAATAGGGAGAGTAGGAAATGGGGGTCATGCTGCTTTTGGTCAAAATGACTGAACACTCAGTGTGGTGCATTTGTAAATTTCCCATCATGAAACAGGCAAATGTGTTGAAAGAATCTCCAAAAAAATTCACTGAAGCTGAACACAACCTCTCACAGCAATGCTGACTGGTCCACGGACGCCGATGGGTTCCTAGAACACTCAACTAGTGGGGGGAACCTGGACCACAAGGGGCCTGCCCTTCAGCAGATAAATCTGGGGTTTTGGCGGTCCTTACCTCATAGATAGGTAATGTATATGTGTGTGTGTGTGTGTGTGTGTGTGTGTGTGTGTGTGTGTGTGTGTGTGTGTTTGTGTATGTGTGTATCTCAGAGACAGGGAAACTTGTTTTAAGGAATTGGCTCCCACGATTGTGGAGGGCTTGTAATTCTGAAGCGGATTTCTGTATTGCAGCCTTGAGGAAGAATTTCTCCTACCTCAGGAATCCTTGGTCATTCTTAAGGGCTTCACAGACTGGATGGGACCCTCAAGCTATGAGGCCATTGTCCTACTCATAGCCTGCTGACTTAAGTGTTGATCACATCTAAAAACGACTTCACAGCAACAGTAGATTAACAGGTTTGACCAAACCACTGGCACTGCAGCCTGACGAGGTTGACACACAGAAGCAACCATCACAAGGTCCCTAAATGTGTAAGAGGGAGGCGGAGGAGTCAGCGTCAGAGTGATTTTGTGCCAGAGTGATTCTGTGTGGCACTACTGGCTTCGAAGATGGGAGGGGCCCATGAGCCAAGGGATTCAGGCAGCTTCTAGAAGCTGGAAAAGGCAAAAGAATGATTCTCCCTAGAGCTTTTAGAAAGCAACCCAGCCCTGCTGACATCTTGATGCTTGCCTCATAAGACCCATTTGAAGCCAGGAGTGGTGGCTTCCATCTATAATCCCAGCACTTTGGGAGGCTGAAGCAGGAGATCACTTGAGGCCAAGAGCTTGAGATCAGCCTTGGCAACACAGCCAGACTCTATCTCTAAAAAAATAAAGACCCATTTGGAGCTCTGACCTCCAGAACTGTACGATAGTAAGTATGTGCTGTTTAAAGCCTCTAACCTTGTGGGAGTTTGTTATAGCAGCAAAAGGAAATGAGCACAGCCACTGTCAGTTTTTCCCCGTACTTACAGCCAAAAACATTGCTAGCATTCCCTTGAGAATGAATGCCATGTTGTCCCTTTGGGCCTTGGGTTCATCTCTGGTAAATGAAGAGGGGCAGTTCCCACCCTGCCCATATTGGATTCTAGACCTTCCGGCCTCAGGGTGGGCCATCCCTCCTCTCTTTTTCCCTCCCTCCTTTGCCAGACTCCTCCTCTGCACAACTTTACAGCTGGCACTTCAGGTTGTCGGCCCCACGTGCCCACTCCTGCCTTTGAGTCTCCCCAGCATGCCAGAACTTGCTATGCTCTTCAAGGAAAGGGGCTATGTCTTTTCTTTTTCTTATAGCTTCCCACCACACTCACTGCACAAATCAACTTCTCTAGTATTCTTCTATCACCAGTTATGACACCTTGGACTCGTTACTTAACCTCTCTGAGCCTCAGGCTGTTTGTCCATAATAAGCAGATCATAAAAGTACCTGCCACATAGGCTTCATATAAAGGAAATAAATGACATAGTGAGTATTTATCACAGTCCCTGACAGACAGCACTCACTGAATAAAGACCAGCTATTATTGGTGAAGGTATTATTCCTCTCACCATATTGAAATATATTCTGAAAAGGTGTCACTCTCACCACTTGGTTGTTAAGAAAACTCATGTTGGAAGTGGTAAATTAACTTGCGTGAGTTTGGAGGGCACGGTTAGACTTGAAATCTAAACCCATCTGGTGAAATCAAAGATAATAAACATGGAAGTGTCTGGAATAGAGACTGGCACACACCAGGCTCTCACGAATGGTCATTGCGGCTGTTTAGTTGTTTCTACGACCCTACTTTATGTCGATTTATTCCATTAATGTTTACTGGGGGTCAAATCCTGTACTAAGTAGGGAGAATACAAAGACAAGACAGAGACCCCGTGCTCAAGGCCTTGTTAACTACTGAGCTTGATATTTTTACAACTTAATAGTGCAAGAGGAATGGGGTGCTGTGTATTAGTTTTGGTGGCCACTGGGTCATGTCTACTGAGAATTTACCCCCTCCTCTCTCCCCTCAGCTGACCTCTCAGGGCTACTTTCTGTTCCTTGCAGTGACTTTCCCTTCCCATCTCCAGGCCGTGCTCATGGCCACTTCCTCTTTGACCCTATGAATGCACCCCCTTCCTCTTTCTGCCTATGAAATTGCACCCATCCTTCAAAGCCTGGTCAAATCCCCCAACCAGAAAGACTTCCAGGATACGCCCACCCGTTCTTCCTTTGAACAGCTCCGCCTGCTCTATCCAAAGGCGAGGATCTCAGTGTCTGGTCCTCAGCTGTCATGGGTACTGACTAGTTAGAAGTGCCCAGTTGGAAGTCCCATAGGCCCTCCCAGGCACAGCAGGGGCACAGTGGCCCTTGGGCCACTCAGTGAACATCCGATGTGCGCGGCCCTGAGTGATAGGTGTTTAAAATGTTCTCATCTTTTTGGTTTTCCTCTGTCACTGGATTGTAAGCTTCTTTGAGTTTCCCTCAGCACTTACCTTTATCACATGTACCTGTCAGGAATACTTTTAGATGCAAATAACAGGAAAACCAATGGCCAGTGTTTTAGACAAATAGAGGGTTATCTTCCTCAAAACAAGGATTAGATTTCTGGGGATGGCTCTGTGACCCACCAGCAATAGCACCAGCATGTCCGCAAGTCTCTCATGGTCAAAAACAGTTGCCACAGCCCCAAACAGCAAGAAAGGGACAGTGTCACCGGCAGCACCTGTACCTTCCATTCTACTTTCCTCTGATGTCTTATTGCCCACGATGGTGTCACATGACCACCCCAAACTTCCAGGGATGGTGGTGTAAGGGACTGAACATTTATGTTCCTTCCCGAATTCATATGATGACATTTTCATGCCCAAGGTGACAGGAGGTAGGGCCTTTGGGAGATGACCGTGTCATGAGGGCGGAGACCTTAAGACTGGGTTAGGGCTTTTAAAAGGGGCCCTGTGAGCACCTTCTCCCCTCCCCCCACATGAGGACATAGAAGAGGAGGAAGGCCCTCACCAGACGCTGATTCTGCCGGTGCCTTGGTCTTGGACTTTCCAGCCCCCAGAACTGTGAGAAATAGACATCTGTGGTTTCTAAATCCATGGTATTTTGTTATGGCAGCCAGAGCAAAATGAGATGGCTGGAAATAAAGTATTTCCCTTTTTCAGCCTCTGAGGTGGAGGCGGGCTAGAATGAAAGGCTAGAAATGGACACTGCATTGGGTGGCTGGCCAACAGTGTCTGCCGCATCAAACCTGAATGAATGAAAGAAAGAAAGAAAGAAAGAAAGAAAGAAAGAAAGAAAGAAAGAAAGAAAGAAAGAAAGAGAATCTAAGACAGGGTTCCCACTTGGACAAGTTTAGGGTAGAAAGGACCCCAGGAGTCTGTCTGGTGTGGCCACTGGGTGATGTCTACTGAGAATTTACCCCCAACTTTCCCTCAGGTCTCCTCTTTCTTCCTTCCTCCCAGTCCTGTCATGGGCACCCCTTGATTGCGGGACCCTGATACAACTCTTCACAGCCAGAAGAGACAGGCAGGGGTCCCTGCCCCCCCACCCTGTCCATACAAGATTGATAATGAAACCAATACCTTTCACCAGCGTAATTTTCATATTTAATGAGCGTGACTCAAAAACTATTACATTAATTAGTCAAATCCCACAAACCGTTAATGGTGCACGTGGTAATTAATATTGTATTCAATTAAAAAATGACCTGTTTCGGGGGCTTCTCCCAGGTTGGGAGCAGGGGGCTGGGGCATTTACAGACACGCATGGCCCTGCATGCCGGCGAGGCCCTCTGGTGTGCCTGCCCTTTCTCGTCCCCTTTCTTTTCGCCGTGCTTCACGGAGGGAGACAGCGCCAAGAGACACGGTGCACCCGGTAGCCACCCGGCCAGTGCCTGGCTCCCCTCTGTCCTGCCGCTCTCCCCTCCACCGCCCCGGCTCTGCCGACAGCCTACTTGTGGTGATTTATGGGAGGGCCTGGCATGGGGCTCACAGACTGGAAAATTTCCCGTTTACACAAGAATTCCCTGAAAAATGAGCTTGCTTAATTTATTTCTTTCATTAACGAGTTCGAACTGTGAGATCATCTTTCTGAGGGCCCTCCTGTTTTCACCCCACACCGTTTGCACATCCTGACAAGCCACATCCTCGCCCCCCGCTCCTGTCCACTGGGTAGCAGGCAGGGCCCCGGGAGGGCTGGAGGGCCCATACACTGGGACTGGCCCATCGGGGATCCCCTTCTCTCTCTCCCTGTCAATGGTAGGGACTGAAGCCCAGGCTAAATCAACAGGCCCCCTGGGCCTCGTGCTGGCTCAGGTGATTACAGAGGGCAAAGCGCTTCGCTAAGCCTCGGTGGCAGTGCTGAGAAGAGTCCAGGTCAAAATGCTCAGCAGCCAAGGACCTAAGATCGAAGGGTTCAGGCGGGACCTCTATTCAGGCCATATCTGGAAGACAAGGCCTAGGCCTGGTCCTCGTGTGTGGACTGGAACAAGAGTGTCCAGGGATCCAAGTGCGGTGGCTCACACCTGTAATTCTAGCACTTTGGGAGGCTGAGGTGGGAGGATGGCTCAAGCCTGGGAATTCAAAGTTGCTGTGAGCTATCATCGCGCCACTGCACTCCAGCCTGAGTGACAGAGCAAGACCCCGTGTCAATAAATAAATAAATAAATCTAATGAAATAAAACAGCTGGTCCAGGGCCCCTGCAGTTTTTCCACGTCCCTTCCCACCAGGACTCCCCAGCTCCCATCTCACACCCCACCTCCCTTTCCCTCTAGGCCTCCCATCAGGCCTGGGATGAACTCGATCCACCCTCCCCAGGTGGACCCAGGAAGAGGCCCAAATAAACACCGGAAGCCACTTAGGACCACGTGCACAGGAAACTCTGAGGAGGCAGAGGACCCACAGAGGGGCACAGGCTTGATGCCAGCGGTCCTGTCTCCAGGGAGGAGCACAGCTAGAGAAGAGGGACCATGTGAATCCAGCCGACACCCCGTGGCCTGGGAGGTGGATGGACCTTATGAGGTGAGGGCAGAAACACTATTTGAAGCCAGAAGGACTGCTGGAAGCCACTGAGGCAGCACGGGGTGTGGCGTCCTCGGGCCCTGGCCACCTGCTTGGAATCCTGACTTGACCACTTCCTTTGCTGTGCATCTTTGGGCAAGTGACTGGCCTTCTCTAGTCTCAGGGTCTTGATTTTAGAATGGGGATGAAAAGTTGCTTCCTCCTAGGACTGCGAGAGTCAGGTATGCTCTGCCAAGCACACAGCCTCCCAGCTGACACCGAGTAGAGATTACATAAGTGAAAATGATCACTACTGTATTATTATCAGAGGATTTAATGGCAGTGCTGTGAAAACATCCAGCACTGTGGTTGCTACTACAGGTTCAGGAGGCACCTGGCCCTGCCCTTTACGCACTGTGGAGTCACAGCAAACCATATAACATGTCTGAGCCTCAGTTTCGGCATCTGCAAAATGAAGACAATAATCAGCTCATAGGATGTTATGCAATTGAGTGGAATAATGCATGTGAGAGGGCTAGCCCACAGGGAACCCTTAAATGCGTCAGTTATTATTATCTGTTAATCACTATTTTTAGGCCGGGCACAGTGGCTCACAGCTGTAATTCCAGCACTTTGGGAGGCTGAAATGAGAATCACTTGAGTTCAGGAGTTCAATACCAGCCTGGGCAACATAGCGTGACCTCGTCTCTATAAAAAACTAAAAAAATTAGCCAGGGGTGGTGACGCGTGACTGTAGTCCCAGCTACTTGGGAGGCTAAGGTGGAAGGATTGCCTGAGCCCAGGTTGAGGCTATGGTAGCTGTGAGTGTGCCACTGCACTCCAGCATGGGTGACAGAGTGAGAGACTCCAACACACACACACACACACACAAAATTTTTTTAAATTTAATTAATTTATTTTTATTTTTTTTTATTTATTTAATTTTTTTTTTTTGAGTTGGAGTCTCACTCTGTCGCCCAGACTGGAGTGCAGTGGCCGCTCCCGGCCACCGCAGCCTCGACCTGCTGGGCTCCGGCGATCTTTCTGCCTCAGCCTTCCAAGTAGCTGGAACTACAGGCGCGCGCTACCACGCCTGGCTAATTTTTTGATTTATTGTAGAGATGAGGTCTCGCCTACCCAGGCAGGTCTCGAACCCATGGGCTCAGGCAATCCACTCACCTTAGTCTCCCAAAGTGCTGGGATTACAGGCTGAGCCACCAAGCCCAGCTCAATTAATTTATTTTTAGAAAGGCTCTCACTTTGTGGCTCAGGCTGGAGTGCAGTGGTGTAATCATAGCTCACTGCTGCCTCAACCTCCTGGCTTAAGCGATCCTCCCATTTCAGCCTCCCAAGTAGCTGGGACTACAGTTGCACACCACACCTGGCTAATTTTTTAATTTTTGTAGAGATGAGGTCTTGCTATGTTGCCCAGGCTGGTCTTGAACTCTTGGCCTCAAGTGATCCTCCCACCTCGGCCTCCCAAAGTGCTGGGATTATAGGCATCGCCCCTGGCCTGTTAATCACTTTCACCCTATCTAAATATTTGGGATTCATCCTTATCATCAGACTCCAAACAAATACTTTAATGCTTCCGTTTTCACTCTAAGATGAAATCCATAATAGTATAATCTAGTTAAATGCATAATTTCAACAATATTATACAGCCTAAGTATAATATAAAGAAAAAAAGTAATTTATAATACAACAATTTGAATTTTAATCTACAAGTGATCAGATACAACAAGAGTAGAAAGCATAAAGGAGGAGTCTGTAGGTGAAATCCGAGTAGGGTATGGAGTCTGGTTAATTGCACTGTGTCAATCAATTTCCTGATTTTGATGGTGAGCTACCATGTAATGTAGGACGTTTCCATTGAGGGAAGCTGGGTAGTGGGTACCTAGTATCTCTCTGGACTACTATTTACTGCTTCATGTGAGTCTATAATTATTTCAAAATATGTTTGAAGTGCTTTTAAAGGAGTTGAAAGCTTGCACCTATTTGTAGGTTCATAGTGGATTTGATTATGATTGCAGACTGGCACTCACCACTGAGCGAGCCCCACACCATGACTGGCACCCCCATTTGTGATCTCATTTTCTGAAAGAGCGAGCAACTCTTGGCAAGATCTCAAACAAAACAAAGTCCAGTTTACCTTGACTTATGAGAACTGAATTGCTGGAAAATCTGGTGATACTTAAACTTTGCAAACAATTGCTTTGTGTTTATATGTAAAAAAGTGCTAAGTCCAGACTCACAGCCTCAGGTTGGGGTTTTCACATCCATGGATGTCCACTGGATGTTCAGAATTCATGTGGGACATGAGATGGTCTTTGTCATGGAGGATCATCCTGTGTGTTTCAGATGCCAGTCTCCCTGGACACACCCACTAAAAGCCTTCGGGGATACCCAGTCATTGGAATTTCCAATCCCCAGACCCCTTCCTCGAGGAGAGAAATGTGCACAGAGAGCCATACCATGAACAGAGATCCGGTGGACCTCCTTACTCCTGACACTGGGGTGGACTCACTTAACACAAAATGCCTTGACCTGGGGTCTCTAATGCCAGGTTCCCCTTGTTCCTACCCTGAAAGGTTCAGGAAGCGACCAGAGGGGCGGCTCCTGAAATGGCGCCGACACACCAGACAACAAAGGCCCTCGGTCCCGGCTTCGGTGAGCACAATTCCTGGTGCGCGCCAATTTCAAACCTCCCGCGTGCGTCAATTTCAAACCTTCCCCCGCGAGCCTCAATTTCAAACCTGCAAGCCTCCAATCCGTAGCCAGCTTTGTTATGCGTCCAATAGGACCATAACACGGCATTGGCCCCACCCTGCTCCCATGCAGCTCCTCCAATAGGAGCATAGCACGGCCCCTTCCGGCCCCGTCAAACTGATAAATACAGCCCTCTCCTTGCAACTCTCTCTCTCCGTCTCTCTTTCTCTCTCTCTCTCTCTCTGTCGCTCTCTCCCTCGCTCTCTCCCTCTCTGCAGCTCTCACCCTGCCTCTCTCCCACTTCCTCTCTCTCTCTTACTCTCTCTTTCTCTCTCTTTCCTTTTTCCCGTTACAGATCCCCTCTGTAACAACCCTTTTAATGAATCTCTTGGTCCTGGCTGGGTGTGGAGTCATTCCTGGCGCCAAACTTCTTACATACCCCTCCAGGAAATAGCTCTCACCCCCTCCATGCACATCCTTCCTCTACCCTGTATTCCTTTAGTTCGATGATGTCAGCATCATCCTTATGTATGAGTCTTCTGAAGCCAGGTGCCAGCAGCTAAATTCCTGGAGGCAGTTGCAGTCTTCCTGAGAGGGAACTCATCCCCAACTGGTGCCCGGGGACAGTGGCCAATCCACAGTCCCAAGGGCCTTCCCCACTGTGAAGCCCAGTCCCATTCTGGCGCCACACTGCTGCTCCCCGGGCAGGTCTCCAGAAGTTGGAGTCTGGGTGGGAGCGTCTACCACGCTACTCCATTGCAACCTCCTCAAAGAATAAACTGCCTGTTCAGTCTTCACATCTTCTTACTAATAAAAGAATACATGAAGCTGGAAAAGAAACGTGATCCTTGGCAAAATTGATATCCAGCAGACCCAAATATGCATAGCTGTTCAGACCTGAGCAAGTCACTTAACCTCTTTGAGCCTTTATCTTCTCAAATTGTGTGAGAGTCATGTGGAATTGTTTGTATAAAAGAGCTCTGTAAACTATAGAAGATTATATGAATATGATTAATTGCTACCGCTGTTATTGTTATTTGAATCAGTTCAATTATTCATTTAAATATGCCAGTGAGAAGGCTGAGGCAGGAAGATCGCCTGAGCCCATCTAGATCAGGGCTTGGTGAACCACAGTCTGTTTTTAAAATAAAGTTTTCTTTTTTAAGTTGCAGTCTCACTCTGTCCCCCAGACTGGAGTGCAGTGGCATGCTCACTGCCACTCCAGCCTCGACCTGTTGGGCTCCGGCGATCCTTCCACCTCAGCCTTCCAAGTAGCTGGAAATACAGGCGTGTGCTACCATGCCCGGCTCTTTTTTTTTTTTTTTAATTTATTGTAGAGACGTCTCACCAAGTTTCCTGGGCTGATCCTGAACCCATGGATTCAGGCAATCCACTTGCCTCAGCCTCTCAAAGTGCTGGGATTACAGGCTGAGCCACTGCGCCTGGTCTAAATAAAGTTTAATTAGGACAGAGTCATGCCCATCCGGGTAGATATCATCTAGAGCTGTGGCAAGAGCAGAGCTGAGTAGTATGACAGAGAACGTGTGGCCTGCAAAGCTTAAAATATCTGGTCTTTTACGGAAAAAGCCTGCTGACCCCTGGTCTACACAGTCATAGAAGGATCGGTCTAAAAGATTTAACCATGTTACTAGCCACCTCAAGGTGCCCTGTTTCACACGGAACACGGCCTGGCATCAACCCACCCAGCCAGACTCTCCCTTCCGCTCCAGATGCCATGCTGTAGAATACTAAGCTTTCTTGCAGGTTCCTGGCTCAGGCTGTGCCTTTCACAAGGACGTAAGGTTGGCTCAGGGTGGCTCTGGCAGGTGGAGGCCTGAGATCCTTTTCCAGCCCCTGCTTGGACCCTTTTGCTCCGTCCCTGGAGCCTTCAGCTCCCCTGTCCTCGAAACAGGGACATGGTGTGAGTATCACTGCCTTCTCCTAACCTAGGAAGGCCTGAAGGAGTGAGCATCTCTCGGGAACTCGGCTCTGTGTGTGGAACGCCTAGCTCTGTTTCTGTAACCCAGAAGTAGCATGGCCCCTAGGACTTTTATTAATCCCCACCTTTGGGTCCTGCCAAGGTCCAGAGTGCTCTGGCTTTGGTGGGGCCCTCCCCCGCACCATCTACCTGCGGCTCCCATCCTTTCTCTCCTCTCTGGGAGATAGCAGGAGTTTTTCTAAGGCAGGTAACACTGTGATTTCAAGTGCTCTGCAATGACTTCTTAGTTACACAGACACTTACTAGAATTTCCTGAGAAAGAGGTTGAGTCCACAGTAATTCTAGACCTCCTATTGACTCGAGCGTAAATGCCACTAACAGACAAAGAGGTAATTACCGTGTGACCTGCCTTCTGCTTTGGAAGCAAACAATCACATGCATCGTGCTCTTGGGGGCATCTCTGTCTTACTGTTGTGTCCAATTATGCCCTAGTCTCTGCCCTGCTTGAAAAGACCCAAGGTCCCATTCATCACAGGACTGCTGAATGTCTGGCTGAGAAGGGGTGTCCCGGTCCAGTGGTAGACAGCCTAACGGTGCTCGAAGGTGTGGATGCCCTAATCCCCTGAATCTGGGAATGTGTTAGATCACATGATGAAAGAGAATTAAGGTTGCTAATCGGCAGACCTTAAAATTGGAAGGTTAAGGTTAATTGGGTTATCTGGGTGGAATCAATATAACACAAGCATTTTTAAATGGGGAAGGGGGAGGCAGAAGAGGAGGTCAGAGTAACGCGGTATGAGAAAAACTGGACCATTGCCGGCTTTGAAGATGGAAGAAAAGGACCCACAAGCCGAGGGATGGGGTGTCCTCTAGCAGCTGGAGGAACTTTCAGAAAAGCACACAGCACTGCTGACACCTTGGTTCTAGTCCAGTGAAACCCATGTTGCATTTTAAAGTTACAGAACTGTAAGGTAACGCACCTGTGTGGTTTTAAACCACTACGTTTGTAGAAATTTACTACAGCAGCCATCAAGTGCCACTGCAGGCCCCTCGTCTATTCCAGCCCCCTTACCTGACAGAGAAACCCCTCTGCAGCCAACCGGACTTGCAGTCACCAGCCTCTGTTGAGGACTTCTGATCCAGGAGCTCAACGCATAGGACATAACCTGTCGGATGTTGGTTAGCTGTCACTGTTGGAGGACTTCCCCCGTGGGCTCAAAGTATATCTCCCTTAACTTTCTGGCACTTGTCCTATCTTCTCTAGACACACACACATACACATACACACACACACACACACACACACACACACACACACACACTCACACACACACACATACACATGCGCGCGCGTGCGTGCGCACGCTCACACGCTTGCTTGCTTATTTCTGTTTTCCACGGCAGCTCTTCACGTATTTGAAGACTTCTCAGTGCCTGACAAGAAGTAAGCACCATAGACATCATCCACCACAGATGAACGGATGAACCAATGTAACTCCTGCAATTCCCTTTGACTATGCAATGAACTGGGCCAAGCTCTGTTATTTTTGCCCCCAGCCCCAGCATCTACTTTCCCCTTTCCTCACTGGCACCACCCAGGTTCTCCTCAGGAAACGCCCTCCCTTGCTCTCCACATTCCTCGCATCGCCTGCCCATAGGGATTGATTCAGCGACACACATGGCTCAAGCCCGGAAATCTGAACGAGACCCAATCTTCATACTCTGGTAAGGGAGGATCCCTGAGAAAGGGGCACCTTCTGGTAGGAGGCAGGAAGATGGACAGGTGCGCCAGTTTGTTTTGCATGTCCTGGTCACATTGAGAAACAATGCATGAATTTTATTCACCTGCGATCTCAGTAAGAATCTCGCAAATGTGGGCTCAAATACCAACCCTGAAGGTGAGTTTTAACTTTATCCCGGCAAGAAAAGAACTTTATGAGAGCAAGAAAAGGATTATTTGAGAAGACCCAAACAAACCTACATGAGAATAAACTATGGTTAGTTTTGTTTTGTTAAACATAAAAATATAGTGAATTAAAAATAATATCGTAAAGTCACATCAACTTTTTTCTCTTTCACATGGGATCTTGTTGACTTGCTTAAATGGTTAACAGCTTACTCATGTGCTCTCTCTCTGTGTGTGTCTCTGTCTCTCATTCTCTCATTTCCTCTCTCTGTCTCTCTTTTTCTCATTCTCTCCCCACCTCCACCCCGCTTCTCTCACTTTCTTTCTGGTCTCTCTCTGTCTTTCATTCTGTCTCTCACTCTTTCTGTGTCTTTTTCTGCCTCTCATTCTCTCTCTCTCGCTCACTCTCTCACCCTGTTGCTCATTTTCTCTGTCTGTCTCTTCCCCTCTCCCCCAGATTCTGTCCTTGGGGGGCACCCCAATCCAGGTTCTATTATCCTTCCTGCTCTGAAGGGCACATGGGGCGTGGCTTCCAGAGGCTTGCGCAGTGTCTGTGGTTTTCGCCACCCTGTGGTCTCCTGGGACTGGAAGCTAGAGTTAGCAACGCTGTCCAGATCCCAGCCACCTCTCCAACAGAGCCAGGACTTGGCACACAGCTGGCTTTCAGAAATATTTGTTAAATGACTGACTGAATGAGAGGGGGGAGAGAGAGAGAGAGAGAGAGAGAGAGAGAGAGAGAGAGAGGAGAGAGAGGTGAGTGGGGAGAGAACATTTTTTTAACTCCCACTTGGCTGAAATAAGCAGCTACTTTAACAAACTTCCCATCAAAATGGCATTGCACGCACAATAGCCACAGAGCAGAAACAACCCAAATGCTCATCGAATACCCACGGATGAACAGATAATCAAAATGTGGCATATCCACACAATGGAATAGTACTTAGCCATGAAAAGGAATGACGTTTCGATACAGCCTGAGATGTGGTTGAGCCTCAAAAAGCTGAGTGGCAGAGGCCAGACACTAAAGGTCATCTGTCATGTGATCCCATTCATAGGATATATCCAGAAGAGGCAAATCCGTAGAGACAGGTTAGTGGCTGTCCGGGGAAAGACAGAGACAGTGATAAGTGACTGCTTGGTGAGTAACAGGGTCTCCTTGGAGGATGATAAAAATATTATTAGGAACCAGGTAGGGGTGACCCAACACTGCAGGTACACCAAGTGCCACTGAAGTGCACACGTCCATACGGAGGGTTTTACAGTATGATGATATGTTCGTCTTGTCACTGGACTCTCCAGCAGCCTCCATGCTCTGTGACACCCCAGCCTCCCTCCTGGACGCTACTCCATTCTCAAGGACTCACTCTGCCATTTGGGTCCCTCCAGTTCTTCCCTTTCCTCCCTCAACCTTTCCCTCCGCTCTTCATGGGGAGTTCTGCTTCCTGGCTTTCTCTTGAGGGCTTTCTGTACCAGGCTGTCTCCCTCTTCTCTGCTGCCACCCTGCCCTCCTTTCTGTGACCAAGCCTCCAGACCCCTTTCCTCCGCAGTCTCCACCCATAGCTTCATAGGAAGCCAGGAGGTTCAAGGGTGAACTGCCATTTCCCTCCTGCCAGGATTCTGGTGAAGTCTGTAGCCTGGAGTGGCTAGACTCGTATTTGGTTTTGATTTCCTTGTTCAACTGTCTATCATTCAGTCCTTCAAGTGCTCGCCACGCTGCAACAGTTCACAGGCTCTGTCAGAGTATGTCATTTCCCACTCCAAGGACTCACAACTATTCTAAAAGAACTTTCAGGCTGGACACGAGGGCTCATGCCTGTGATCCTGGGTACTTTGGGAGGCTGAGGAGGGAGGAGTGCTTGAGGACAGGAGTTTGAAACCAGCCTGGGCAACACAGTGAGACCCATCTCTACAAAAAGTAAAGCCAAACAAACAAAAAAACAAAAATAGTTGGGCATGGTGGCATGCTTGTAGTCTCAGCTACTCAGGAGGCTGAGGTGGGAGGATCACTTGAGCCCAGGAATTCAAGGTGGCAGTGAACTATAATTGTGCCACTGCACTCCAGTCAGATGACAGAGTGAGACTCTGTGTCCAAAAAAAAAGCTCTCAGCGCCTATCTCTGAGGCTCCATCACTGGGTCTCAGGTACAAGCAACTACCTTTGTCTTGTGGACCTCGGGAACCCCCTTCCCAAGCTCCGACCCATGTTCTTCCCTTCTGACATTGCCCATGTGTGTGCAGAGACCAGCAGGCTGCTGTGGACTTTGCAGTGCTAACTCCAGCTTCCAGTCCCAGGAGATCATGGTTTCAGGCAGGCATCGAGTGTGATCTGGGAACTTCCCTGACTCCAGAAGGTGCACAGCTGTCCCTAGGGCTGGGGTTCAAACCCAAGCTTGTCTTCTCCCAAAATACTTGCTTTTAAATCACTGTACCTCTCTGTTATGGGTTGAATGTGTCCTCTAAAAGGATGTGCTGAAGTCCTAATCCCTGGTCCCTGTGAGAGAGACCTTATTGGAAAACAGGGACTTTGCTGGTGTAATCACGTTAAGAAGTTGTCAGGGTGCATCCTAAATCCAACATTACTGTGTCCTTATAAGGAGGAGGGCATGTGGGCACAGGTGCAGAGAGGAAGCTGCTTGAAGAGGGAGACAGAGATTGCCCCCTGCAGAAGACAGCGGTGCCTCCCAAAGCTGGAAGAGGTGAAGGCGGAGCCGCCTGGAGTCTCTGGAGGGAGTGAGGAGTCACCAGCTTGATTGCAGGCTTCTGGCCTCCAGGACGAGAGGACACGTTTCTGGATTAGGCCAACTGTTGGGTGGCATTTTGCCCCAGCAGTGCTAGAAACCAACACGCCCTCCCACGCTCCACCCAATAGAGACCAGAGACATATTCTGAAAACAGAGGGAAGTTATCGAGGGCCCAGAAGATACAGCCTGTGAGAGGAAGAGGCTCTGAGAGTCTCAGCACCGCATGGTGTCCTTGTGACACCCTTATTCTGTCACTGAAAGCAGAGCCCCTTTCTGACCGCCTGGCCTGCCCTCTCCTTGCGACACTGATGACTTCCTAACCGTTTACACTCCTCTTTTTGCCAGGTCCCTTCTCCCCGGCCCCTTAACACGTTGCAAGCACCGGGGGGAACCCATCCTGCAGCACAGGCAGGGCCGGGCTAGGCCAGCCCCCTGCACGGTGCACCGTGAACTTCCCTGGCCCAGGCCATGGCCTCTCCGGGTGTGCGTGTGCGCTCATGCGTGCCCGGAGCATAGGGAGAGGATCCAGTGATATTTCACACAAATGAGAAATGTTATTCTGCAGATTAAAGCCTCGCCGAGCCTGGTTTTGTCTTTATTTATGCGTTTCCATCTCCCTCTGCCCTGACTTGGGTGCCCACGCCGGGGAGCACTGAAGGACGTAATTGGCGTGGTGAAGGATTGTTGAGTGCCCCGACGCTCCCTCGCAGGGTGCCCCTCCTCTCCCCCATCTGTCACCATCTAATGTGACAAAGTTTTTATCGGGCATTGAGGCACAGGAGATTAAAAGTAAATACTGCAATCAGGGGGCAGCTGGGGAGAAAATGCAACGCATTTCACAGTAAGCTGCACAGCTCATCAGGGCAGCCTTGTGGCTCTGCAGGGGGACAGGGCGGGGGCGGGGGGCGCCACTAGGGGGAACAGGAGACACAGGCCCAAGCCGTGCGCTGTCACTCTTTGGCAGCTGCTATAAATCAAACGCCTACTATGTGCCGGGCATTTGAACCAGGTGGTTTTCTTCCCAGTCTTAATTTAATCCTCACGATGATAGCGCAAAGTTGGAACGGGCTCCCTCTCTAATAGATGGAGAGGTGAAGGCACCCCAAGGTCACAGTGGTCCTGGATGCCCTGTCTCCTTCTGACCCTTCCTGCTCTCTTCTCCGATAGAGCCATACTGGGATTGGGGTCTGCAAGATAAATGGCCAGCCGCAGGAGAAATTTTCTGTTGCATTTTCGGTTTTGTGTTGCACTAAACCACAAACTTCCACCACTAATTAATGAACTCCATCATATATGCATTCATTCAGCATACAAGCTCTGTGTTCTGTTTGTTTTTTTTCCTATCCAATATATCCAGGCCACAGAACGTTGTCTGGTATACAGTTAGTGCTCGATAAGTGCTTGTTGGCCCAGTGTGGTGGCTCATGCCAGTAATCCCAGCACTTATGGAGGCTGAGGTGAGAGGATTGCTGGAAGCCAAGAGCTCAAGAACAGCCTGGGCAACATAACGAGACTCTGTTTCTACAAAATATGAAAAAATTAGCCGGGTGTGATGGCACGCCTGTAGTCACAACTACTTGGAAGGCTGTGGCGGGAGGATCATTTAAGCCCAGGAGTTGGAGGCTGCAGTGAGCTATGGTTGTGCCCTTCCACTCCAGCCTGGGTGACAGAATGAGAGCGTCTCTAAAAAAAAGAAAGAAAAGAAGAGACTCCATATGTCTGGCCAGCTTTCTTGAGGTTTGGGGAACCAGTTCACAATGGATCCAGGCGTCTTTTTCTCAGGCTGCCTGTCTGGAAGTAATGAACCCACTTCATGTTGCTTGTGGCGTGTGTGTTGTCTGTCCAGACTCAAGCTGGTGACACCCCCTCCAGAATACAGTGGGTGGGAGTGTCTGACTCCCGTTCCGTGGTTGGCCTGGAGAGGATCCTCGGTGCAGCCCAGATCCTCCCCTGGGACTGAGGACGAATGAATCTGCTTTGAACTCATGGGCAGGAGCCGAGGGAGTGAAGAGGAAAGAAAACTCAGCCCTGCCAGATTCGGAGCTCCCGTGAAAAACAGTCCTTCTTCACTTCCATGTGATGGCTGGGGAGATTGAGGCCCAGGAGAGAGGAAACCCCGTGTAGGCTGAGCAGTATTCAGTTCTTGAGTGGGAGAGGGAGCATTGGGCCGGAGAGTGCTAAGAAAACAGTTCCCAGCCAGGTGCAGTGGCTCACACCTGTAATCCCAGCACTTTGGGAGACAGAGACAAGAGGATTGCCTCAGTCCAGGGTTCTAGACCAGCCTGGGCAGCATGGCGAGATCTCGTCTCTATAATAAATTAAAAAATTAGCCTGGTATGGTGGCACACACCTGTGGTTCCAGTTACTTGGAAGCCTGAGGTGGAAGGATCACCTGAGCCCAGCAGGTTGAGGCTATGGTGGCCGTGAGCGTGCCATTGCACTCCAATCTGGGTGACAGAGTGAGACTCCAACTCAAAAAAAGGAAAGGAAAAAAAAAAGAGTTTCCCCGTTGAGCCTGCGTGTTTTCCCTCTCTTCCTACTTCAGACTCTTGGGGTCTCACTGCCTTGGGGACAGACAGACATGGCTGGGATGCTGATCTCATGCTCTAGCCTCCAACATGGCTGGTCTCAGCAGCCAGTCTGAGTAGAAGCTCTAGGATTACAAGGTCCAGGACTTGGAGTCACAAAAACATAAAACGAGCCACATAGTAGAATCTGTTATCATTTGATCACAAATAACTTTATCACATCCTATGAATTTCAATGCATTTTTCTCATTTTAACATTTCCAAACTCAGAGTGCAATTTATAATAAGCACATTTTTTTAGATTGTGCTTATGATTACTTTTTTTTGTAGGAGTCTCACTGTCGCCCAAGCTGGAGTGCAGTGGCATGCTCAAGGTCACTGCAACCTCGAACTGCTGGCCTCAGGGCATCCTTCTACCTCGGCCTTCCAAGTAGCTAGAACCACAGGCACGTGCCACCATTCCTGGCTAATATTTTTATTTATTATAGAGATGAGGTCTTGCCATGTTGCCCAGGCTGATCTCGAATCCCTGGTTTCAGGCAATAATCCTCTTGCCTCGGCCTTCCAAAGTACTGGGATTACAGGCGTGAGTCACTGTGCCCAGCCTAGATTGTGTTTATTTCTTAAATAACTTTTATTGGGGTGATAGTGTGTGTTACAACTGGTGACATCTAAAAATTGAAAGACTGTAATATCAAGGGTCTAATAGAATGAGGCATAGCCAGGTACACTTTGATGATGACAAGGGGCTTAGAAAGTGTGGAAGTGAGGATGAATTGATAATACAGGGCTAATAATAATAAATACTAATTTCTGAGTGCTTACCTTATGCCAGTTACACATTTTTTCTAACTCTTAAACAAGCTCACATGGAAGATGACGTGACTTTAGTAATTTCAAACATATGTATGTTATGGTCTCTATCCTGAGGTCTTTTTCTTTAATATTAACTTTATTGAGATGATTTATGAGATGATTTACATGCCATAACATTAGCCCACTTTAAGAGTACAATGTAATTTTGGTATTTCACTAAATATCTAGTATCTTCGCAGAGTTAAGCCTAGTATCTTCGCAGAGTTGAGCCTAGAATCTTTTTATCTGAATTTCTTGAGGATCTGATCTTGTGCCTGTTATATCTGCCAACTTTTACCCATGGCAGATTATTTCCCCATGCATTTTGTAATTTTAGATTGTGAGTTCATCTTCAGTTAGGCTTTTCATGCAGAAATCCTACCTCCAACAAGGAGCAATGACTCATGCCTAAAGTTTGAGAGACTGAGGAGGGGAGGATTGCTTAAGGTCAGGAGTTTGAGACCAGTCTGGACAACAACAACAAAAAGACCAGGTACTACAGTGGCTCACATCTGTAATCCTAGCACTTTGGGAGGCAGAGGCAAGAGAATTGCCTGAACCCAGGGGTTTGAGACTTAATGAAACCTCGTCTCTACAATAAATAAAAAAATTAGCTGGGAGTGGTGGCACACACCTGTAGTTCCAGCTACTTAGGAGGTTGAGGTGGAAGGTGTTCTTGAGTGCAGCGGGCACATGCCACTGCACTCCACCCTGGGCAACAGAATGAGACTTCTACTCAAAAAAAAAAAGAGAAAGAGAAAGAAAAGAAAAGAAAAAGAAAAAGAAAACCTTCATCTATTGGATAGATGTGTCCTCCTCGAGGGATGACTTCATTTTCCCTTGGGTGTAACAGGCCCCAGATTCCTTTTTTGTTATTGCAAATTTATTGTTTGAAGTTCCAAAATCATGGGCGCATGAGGGTGGACCCAAAAAAACCCTGGAATTATCTTTTGTAGGGAGGGCCCCTTGTAGTATCGGCTTCCATCGCTAGACACGTGTTCTAGGAACCCATCAGTATCAGTTACCAGCTCATGTTGATGTGATAGGCTGCATTTGGCTTTAATGAATTTTTTAGTGAATGTTTTTAACGACTGGTTCTTCCACCAGGACAACGCACCTACCCACACTGCACTGAGTGTTCAGCAGTTTTTGACCCCTGTACGCCACCTTCCCTATTCACCCCATCTCGCCCTGAGTGACTTTTCTCTGTTTCCCCAGATGAAAAGAATCCTCAAAGGGAAATATTTTACCTGTTTGGAAGAGGTGAAACAAAAAACAGCAGAAGCACTAAAAGGCATCAAATGGACTAGTTCAAAAACTGCTTTGAGCAGTGGTAAAAGTGTCTCAGTGCAGTGCATCAAACGGAGGGTACTTTGAAGGTGACTGAAATTTAAACATGTAAGAATAAATACACAATTTCTTATACTCAAACTGTGGGTTTTTTGGGAATCCTTCTTTGTAGAGTAAACTTGAACTCCAAATCTACGGGAGAGAGACATCATGGTTATTCATTCCCAGAGAAGATGTTTCCTGCACACAGCCCAGGTCTGGATCAGGACTTCTCAGCCTGGCATTACTGACACCCTCAGATGGATCATTCTTTGTTGTAAGGAGTTATTCTGTGCATGGTGGGATGTTCAGTGGCATCCTTCACCGCTGATGCCAATGGCACACCTCTGCCCAGCTGTGACAAACAAAAAAAATGTCTCCGAGACATTACCAAATGTCCCTTGGGGGCAAAATTGTCCCTGGTTGAGAGCCATTGATCTAGATGGAAAAGCTTCCCCTACATTACAGAAAAAGCAGTAGAGATCCCAGCAAGCTTCTTTACCATCAACCTGTGCCAGACAGGATGTTTTTCTCCTTATCTCAGTTTTACTAAGATTGTTGCCTTTGGGGGGTTATAGATCTATGGGGTCTCAGTTTCAACTGTGCACCTTGTCTGGGCTCCAGGGCTTATTTCTGGTCCTTAGGTGGGGGCTGGGGTAGGACGGGAAGCCCAGGAACCGTTCATGTGCTTACCTGTCCATTTTATAATTTTCTCTTTCTCCTTTTGTTTTTGTGGGTTTCTCTTTTCTTTTAATAGAGACAAGGTTTTGCTCTGTAGCCCAGGCTGGAGTACAGTGGTGCGATCATAGTTCACTGTGGCCTTGAACTCTTGACCTCAAGCAATCTTCCTGTCTTATCCTACCAAAGTGCTGGGATTACAGGCACGAACTACCATGCCCTGCCTCGCTTCTGTGGGTTTCCCATACTCTCTTGTAAATTTGTTTATACATTTAGGAGACAGTCAGATTGCATTTACCATTTCTGGGGGTTTTGTAACAAGAGGCATTTTTAGGACATCGAATCCACAATGCTGCCAGAATTGTGGGCCCCCAGGGACATATCATTATCTCCACACAGACATGAAGAAAGCGAGACCAAAAGAGCTGAAGTGATTTGTCAAAGGCCACACAACCGGTGGGCAGCAAAGTGGGAACGGGAACCTGGGTCAAGAGCTGTAGAGAACCCAGTGGTTTTGAAACTGGAGGGTGTATTCGTTTCCCACTGCTGCTGCCACAAACGTGGTGGCTGAAAACAACACAGCTCCCCCGGTGCTGGCGGTCACGTAGAAATGGAAGCCCCAGACACGTGCAGAAGCGGAGGCCCTGGTGTGCATAAAAATGGAGGCCCCCGGGGTAGAGCCCTGCCCACTGCGGCCCAGGAAACCCCAGCCAGGGACTTGCCCAGCCTCTGTCCGGACACCCGACTGCTGCTCCTCCTGACCTCCGGACCCATCCTCTCCTCTTCCCAGGCAGCTCAGGGGCACTCAGCTGCCCACACTCGCCTCCCCACACTCACCTCCCTACTTCCACCTCCTTCTACAGTCAGCTTCCTGCACTCACCTACTTCTATGCTCACCTCCCTACACTCACCTCCCTATATTCATCTCCTAAACCCACATCTCCACACTCAACTCCCACAGTAACTTTCCTACACTCACCACTCTACATTCAACTCCCTACATTCACCTCCCCACACTCATCTCGTACACTCACCTCCACACACTCACCTCCCACACTCACCTCCCTACATTCACCTCCTACACTCAGCTCCTTACACTCACCTCCCTACATTCACCTCCCACACTCACCCCCCTATACTAACCTCCCATACTCACCTCTCTACAATCACCTTCTATACTCACCTTCCAACACTCACCTCCCTACACTAATCTCCTACATTCACTTCCCACACTCGCCTCCCTACATTACCTCCCTATAATCACCTCCACACACTCACCTCCCTATAAACACCTCCCTACACTAACCAACCTACACTCACCTCCACACACTCATGTCCCACACTCACTTACCTACATTCACCTCCCACACTCCCCTCCCTATGCATACCTCACTACATTCACCTCTAACACTCACCTCGCTAAGCTCGCCTCCCTACGCTCACCTCACTATACACACCTCACTACATTCACCTCCCACACTTACCTCCTTACACTCACACCCCTATATCACCTCCAACACCCATATCCCTATATTCACCTCCCAACATCCACCTGACTACACTCACCTCCCCACACTCACCTCGTACACTCACCTTCACACACTCACCTCCCACACTCAACTCCAGAAACTCACGTCCCTGTATTCACCTCCACAACCACCTCCCTACACTCAACACCCTATACTCACCTCCCACGCTCACCTCCCTAAACTTACATGCCTATACTCCCGCACTCACCTACCTACACTCTTTCATCTACCTACATTCACTTCATACACTCACCTCCACACACTCACCTCCCACACTCAACTCCATACACTCACATCCCTACATACATCCCCCACACTCACTACCCCACATTCAGCTCCCTACACTCACCTCCACGCACTCACCTCCCTATATTCACCTTCCTACAATCACTTCCTTACATTCACCTCAACACACATACCTCCCACACTCACCCCCTACATTCATCTCCCATACTTACCTCCCTACGCTCGTCTACGTATACCCCACCTCCCTGTATGCAAGTTCCTACACTCATCTCCCTATAATCGCCTCTCAACACTCACCTCCCACACTCACTTCCCTACCCACACCTCCACACACTAACCTCCCACAGTCACCTCCACACACTCAGCTCCCACACTTACCTGCCTACATTCACCTTCCATACTCACATCCCTACACTCACCTCCTGACATTCACATCCCCTCAATGCCTTGACACATTCACCACCAGTCACCTCCCACTATCACCTCTCTACACTCACCTCCCACACTCAATTCCCACACTCACCTCCCTACACTCACCTCCCACAATTGGCTCCCACACTCACCTCCCTACATTCACCTCCCTACACTCACCTCCACACACTCACCTCCCTACACTCACTTCCCTACACTCACCTTCCACAGTCACCTCTGTAAATTCACCTCCCTACACTCACCTCCACACACTTACCTCCCTACATTCACCTCCCTACACCTCCCTACACTCACTTCCACATACCTCCCCACACTCACCTCTTTACACTCACTTCCACACACTCACCTCCCACACTCACCTCCCTACAGTCACCTCCCACACTCACCTCCCTACGTTCGCCTCCTACACTTACCTTCCTATGTTCACCTCCCTATACTCACTTATATGCACTCACCTCCCACACTCACTCTCACACTCACTGCCCATACTCAACGTTCTACTATCTCCTCACTACACTCTCCTCCACACTCACCTCCCTACACTCACCTCCCTACATTCACCTCCCACACTCTCCTCCCTACATTCACGTCCACACACTCACCTCCCTACATTCAGCTCCCACACTCACATCCCTACCCTCACCTCCCTACATTCACCTCCTAATACTCATCACCACACACTCACCTCCCACACTCACCTCTTACGTACACTTCCCTCACTCACCTCCCTACACTCACCTCCCACATTCATGTCCCCACACCCACCTGCCTACCCTCACCTCCACACACTCACCTTTCTTACCTCCCTACACTCACCTCCAACACTTACCTCCCATGCTCACCTCCTTCTACACTTTCCTCCTACACTACCATTCTTCACTCTACCCTTCCTTGTACTCACCTCCCTGCCCACACCCTCCGGGTATTTATAAGAACCTCTGTCTCTGACTGATGTCTTCCTGTTGGTGCTGTGAGCTTGGCTGCTATAAGTTTGTCCTGCAGGTCAGGTCTGTCTTGCCCCTGGAGCAGCCCTCAGTTGATGTCACCTGTAGCTCCAGGTCAGTTCCCCAGACCCTGTACCTTTGGTGTTAGCAGGACACCTCCGGGACGCTCTTTACATGTCAGGATCCCCGCATGCCTGGGCCCCAGTCGCCTGATTAGCTCCCCGCTGACACCCCCCACATGGCCTCTCTGCTCATGCATCTCTGGGAGCTTCCTGGGATCCTGTCCCAGAGGGGGACCACTGCCATCCTCACTCAGGCTCTGCTTCTGGGCGTCCAGCCTAAGACACCCTGAGTGTTGAGAGACGGTCCTGGTTGCAGAAAGAGAAGGACTTGGTGACCGTGAAGGAAGCAATTCCTCTCAGCCCTGCAGAAAGAGTGAGGCTGCTGAGCCTTTATGGAGTGAGGTCAGCTGACCGCTTGTCCACCCCAACCTGTGCTGTGTCCACAGAGTCTCTGCTGGGGTTACCAGCTGAGCTCTCCTCATGGCAAAAGGAAGCTATCTGGGAGCATCCAAGGCCACGGCCTCAGAAGTACCTACCAGTCCAGGCACAGCAGCATGGGGCTGCAGAGGGCCCTGAGTCTCAGCAGTGCCCCGTGGGGCCACCACCAGTGTCCTCTGGTCACAGGGCCTCAGTCTTTTCCAGGGGATCCCAGATGTGGTCCCTGGCAGCGTGATTCCTGCAGTCTCCCTGCTACGGAACTCGGGTAAATCTGCTCAAGTGTGTGTGTTCACGTGTGCTTGCCCATGTGTGCACATGCTTGTGCTTAGTGTCTGTGTGTGTGCTGTGGCCCGTCACTCCTCTGCTAATGGAAATCCAGCCATGGATCGCAACTCTCAATTAGCTCCCAGGTGCTGGCTGTGACAGCCAGCTACCGCACAGCAAGGCTGAAAGGAACAAATTAATTTGTAGTACATGGCGGTTAGAGTCACTGCATTAGCAACAGGAACTCGACAGCCAGAGACCATGATTAGAGAGGCTGAGGACCACTTGGTACCAGCAGGTATCTGGGAGGCTTCCCCCTCTGTGGCCCAGACCTAGGAGGGGGGTCAGGGGAGCAGCAGGGGCTTTTGGTGAGCTCCGAACCACGTAGCCCGGCAACCACTCCTGAGGGCAGTTCCTGATACTAGGCCAGAGCAAGGCCAGGTGCGGGTGCTTGGTGCTGACAGGTTCTCATTTTGCCTGGAGTGGGCCAGGCTACTTCAAGGACTGAGTCTTCACAGGTCAGCAGGGTGCCCTAGGACAATGGGGAAGACAGAAGCCAACCATTCCCTCCACGGATCCCCTAGGATTCTATTTTTTCTAAGAGGGCTGAAAATAATAATAATAATAATAATAATATTACCGGGCTTGGTGGCTCAGCCTGTAATCCCGCGCCTTTGGGAGGCTGAGGTGAGTGGATTGCCTGAGTCCGCGGGTTCGAGACCCACTTGGGCAACTTGGCGAGACTTCATCTTTACAATAAATAAAAAAATCAGCCGGGCATGGTAGCATGTGCTTGTAATTCCGTCTACTTGGAAGGCTGGAAGGATCGCCGGAGCCCAGCAGGTCGAGGCTGCGGTGGCCGGGAGCGGCCATGTACTCCAGTCTGGGCGACAGAGTGAGACTCCAACTCAAAAAAATAATAATAATAATAATATTAATCAGATCACATATGATTAGCCATTTTAAAGTGGGCAGCCACCACTTCTCTCCAGTTTTTAAACCTTGCCTCACCCCAGAAGAACACCTTGCATCCTTTAAGTGACCCTCCCCACTCCCCTGCTCCAGCCATTCCTCTACTCCCTCACCCTGGGACTTTGCCTCTTCTGAAGTGGATGTGTCTACTTGGTTCAGCTACAGTCCCCAGTTATGCCATCCAGTGCTAATCCAGATGCTGCCTTAAAGGTATTTTGAAAACATGCTTAAAGCCCATAATCCACAACTTGAAAGGAGATTATCCTTGAAAATCGAGGTGGGCCTGGCCCAGTCAGTCGGTTGAAAGGCTTGAGGGAGCCGGTCTCGGTGGCTCAGCCTGTAATCCCAGCGCTTTGGGAGGCCGAGGTGAGTGAATTGCCTGAGCCCACGGGTTCGAGATCCGCCTGGGCAACTTGGTGAGGCCTCATCTCTACAATAAATCAAAATGAGCTGGGCGTGGTAGCGCGCGCCTGTAGTTCCAGCTACTTGGAAGGCTGAGGCGGAAGGATGGCTGGAGCCCAGCAGGTTGAGGCTGCAGCGGCCACTGCACTCCAGTCTGGGTGACAGAGTGAGACTCCAATTCAAAAAAAAAGGGCTTGAGGGACCTGAGATTTCCCTGAAGAACAGATTCTGTGTGAGGACAGCAACTCCTGCCTGTGCCCAGGAGCTCCAGTCTGCCCTTCCTGATGCCGGCCCTGTGGACTCGAACTTGCCAGTCAGCGCCACAATCACGTGAACCACGTCCTTGCAGTTAATGCATCTGTCTCCACAGATGAGTGGGTGGATGGATGGATGGACAAATGGACAGATAGATGGATATATAAGTAGATAGATAGACAGATAGATGACTAGACAGACAGATGGAGGGAGAGTGGTAAGAGATAGCAATATTCTCTGTCTTGCTTAGAGTTCTGCAAACTAACTGATTCCTTTTCTCTCCTTCCCCCAAATGCAGGTACTTCCAAAATTCTTCCTTTGTTTGTTTCCTTTCTTGTGATAACACCTGTCAGGCACACAGCCCAATACACACTTAGCTGTAGTTGTCATAATCATTGTCACTATTGTGAAGTGAAATGTTTAAAGGGACAGAGAATTCTAGACTAACGGGAAGACTTATGCTTGACCCACCGAGTCCTGGGGAAGTGAGAGGGAAGACTGAATTGTCTCTTGCCTCGCCTGTATACAAAGGAAGTATGCTGCTGTTTGCTTACAGTGGTGGTGACACCTGGGATCTTCATCTATCAGTAATAGAAGCATCCTGTCTTACAGAAGCATCATCTCTTTAGAGGAGGAATCATCTCTGATAGAAGCATAATCATGTTAGAGAAGGGATCATCTCTTCTAGAAGTATCATCTCTTCACGGAAGGGATCATGTCTTATAGAAACATCTCTCTTCACAGAAAGGATTATCTGTTATAGAAGCAGCATCTCTTTAGGGAGCGAATCATCTCTTCTAGAAGCAGCATCTCTTTAGGGAGCGAATCATCTCTTGTTGAAGCATCTCTCTTTAGGGAAGGGATCACCTCTTATAGAAGAATCCCTCTTCAGAGAAGGGATCATCAGTTATAGAACCTCATCTTTTCAAAGGAGGAATCATCCCTTATAAAAGCATCTCTCTTTAGGGAAGCGATCAACTCTTATGGAAGCATTAACTCTTCATAGAAGGGATCATCATTTATAGAAGCATCATGTCTTTAGAGAAGGGATCATGTCTTCTAAAAACATCATCTTTTTAAGGAAGGAATCATCTCTTATAGAAGCATCATGTCTTCAGAGGAGGAATTATTTCTTATAGAAGCATCTCTTTTTAGAGAAGGGACCGAGATCTCCTACAGAAGCATCTCCTTGTCTAGAACTCAGCATTCTGATTAATTGAAAACATTCCATCTTAGTCACAGAGTACAGGTGGCCAAGCTGATCCCACTCTTGTGCCCATAAGAAGATGGCAGCTATGGTAGGAACCTGGCCATAGAGGGGTCTCCACACTACTGACCCAGGTGGAGGTGTGTCTGTGTGTCCATCCTGCGGCAGACTCAGAGGAGCGAAGAGGGCACCAAAATAAAAGTAAATATCTCTCAATCCCATTTTCTTCAAGCTTTGTTTTCTAGCTTTCTAACAGCATCAAACTTCTCCCAAGAATGGCCAGTCCCTGGTACCTCCATTTCCTCCTTCCAGGATGGCTTTCCCTCTCCTGCTCTCCCAGTGGATTCTAAGACAGCCCCCAGAGGCCGCACCCAGTTTCTCAGCAGCATCACGCTTGGGGGTCACCCCCACCCCTCCTGTGAGACTAGTGCACACCCCACCCCGGGTCTGCATGGCACTGCCTTCCTCAGTCTTCCCCAATCACTCCTTTGTTGGCTTCCCTTTCTGCTCCTGCCCCGCTGCAGGTGCTTCTTAAGTCCTTTTTCCTTGTGTGTCCGCATGTCTCTGTCTCCCTGGACAAGCCCACTGGCTGCCATGGTCTCAAAAGCCCCTCAAGGCAGACGACGCCACCCCGATGCCTCTCAGGGCTTTCCCTGACCCCAGCTCTGCAAACAGGTGAGTTGGACTGTGAGCTGGGCACTCCTCACCTCCCACCCAACTATTGCAGATACCTCGCAATCCAGGCACTACTCCTTCCTCCCTAGCCTAAAAGTGCTGCCAGGGTCCTCTTCCCTGAGGTCAGCAGCATGTCGCTCTCCTGCTCCACAGCTCTCCATGGCTGCCCTGTACCCCATGAGTAAAATTAACACACACACTGTGCCACGTAAGGTCCTTGTCATCTGACCATAGCCATTACCCTTTCAGTTGCGTTTTTCCACTATCCATTTGCAACGACTTGGATGTATTTTAAATTGCACACCTCTACTTTCCTGTCCCACCTTTGTAACTTTTCTTATTTTGTTTCTTCTGCCTGGAATGTCTTTCTCTCAAACTTTTAAAAAAAGGAACATTTGCCGGGGGTGCAGGCTCATGCCTGCACTTTGGGAGGCGGAGGCAAGAGGATTGCCTGAGTTCAGGTGTTTGAGACTAGCCTGGGCAACTTGGCAAGACCGCGTCTCTACAATAAATAAAAAAGTAGCCAGACATGGTGGTGCGTACCTGTAGTCTCATCTACTTGGGAGACTGAGGTAGAAGGATCAGTTGAGCCCAGTACGTTGAGGCCGCTGTGGCCATAAGCATGCCACTGCACTCCAGCCTAAGCAACAGAGTAAGTCTCTGACTCACAAAAAAAGTATAATTTTTTTTGATTGCACAATATATAAAAACAAAAATAGGCCAGGCATGGTAGCTCATGCCCGTCATCCCAGCACTTTGGGAGACTGAGGTGGGAGGACTTCTTGAGCCCAGGGGTTGGAGACCAGCTCAGGCAATTTTGCAACACCTCATCTCTAAAAAAAAAATAGGCAACCCCTTCAGGTCCCCTCCCACTGTGGGAACTTTTCTGTGCTCTCAACAAATCCTGCTTTCTAAAAAAAAGGATAAAAAATAAAAATAAGTAGACATTTCAAAGATATCCCGAAGAAAAAAAGAAAGAAAAGAAATAGACAATAAACTTATGGGCCTACTAATTCAAGGCAGGATATTGGTCAGAAGATGCCCACATTCCTGGGTAACATTGTTTTAGAATTCAAACTTATGAAGAAGCATAGTTTTGGCTGATAAGTCATTTCTTTATAGGACTTTTTTTCACTCCAAAGACTTCAGTGTTTTTCCCTAAGAACAAGGCCATTCCTTATGTAATCTTAGTGTAGCTGTCAAAATCAGAACACTGAACACTAATTACAATCTAATCTGGAGTCGACATTCAGATCTCAGTGGCCCCTCTGCCAAGCATCCTTCAGGATTGGTTCTCCTCTTCGGTACAAAGGTCAAGTGTGGACTGCCTAGGCCTAAAGGGCTGGCATGCTTCTTTTAATCTCCTTCGACTGGGACAGTTCCCTTTCCTTGTATTTTGAACACACACACACACACACACACACACACACACACACACACACACACACAAATACACTCGAGTTGCGTCAAGCTACAGCAGGCAGCATCCCCGATCCTGGAACCAAAAGACTTTGACCTGCCGTGTCATCAACCGAAGTTCTGAGACCAAATCACATGCGGACTAGCAATGTTTACAGGGGATACATTATTAAAAACCCCAGAACAGCGTTTTCAAGAAGTGCTCTCATTTGGAAAATTGCAAAAGGAAATTGAATAAAATTGGGAAATGTTTTGCCAACATGAAAGCTAGGGGGGAAAATCCTGACTTTTAAACATCTGTTGAAAGAGACGTATATTTTATATCTATATCCTCGCAAATTACCTCAATTACTAGGGAGTGTGACGAGTACCATGGAACTGTGAGTGGCTGAAAGTGAATTCGAAGGACTGTCCCAGCTGTGTTTGAAATACTGTGCTGTGATGATGACTGCGACGACCCCCATCTCAGCCCCATTGGACTGGTGGCACGCATGGTGGGTGGCACCGAGGGCTGCCCAGGACCTGGGGACTCGAGTTGCGTCCTCATTGCTGCTGGGAGGAAGTGGATAAAGCCACTGAAGAGTGACTGAGGAAACTAGTAAAGGTGTGCACACCCCATCCCTAGTCTTGTGGCCTCTGCTTAGTGGCCCTAGACCAGCAACTGTCAGTGCACGTCCCCAGCCCTGGCAGTTACTGGGCTGTTTCCAAGGAGACCTGCAAGGTCAAAACCATTCTCAGAGCAATACTGAGCTGCTATTTGTCTTTTCCACTGTAATGACATTCGCACTTGCTGGTGTTCAAGTGATGGTGGGTGGACTGCTGGTACCTTTGTAGGAGTCAAGTCCATGGCCCCAACCCAATCTGTACTGATTGTCACTGTTATGGACTTCTTCAGTTTAAAAAGAAAAGTTTTGCCAGGTTTAGTGGCTCAGCCTATAATCCCAGCACTTTGGGAGGTCAAGGCCAGTGGATTGCCTGAACCTGCAGGTTTGAGACCAGCCTGGGGAACTTGGCAAGAACTCATCTCCACAACAAATCAAAAGTTAGCCAGGCATGGTAGCACACACCTGTAGTTTTGGCTACCTGGAAGGCTGAAGTGGAAGGACTGCCGGAGCCCAACAGGTTGATGCTGGGGTGGCTGTGAGTGTGCCACTGCACTCCAGTCTGGGCGACCAACAGAGTAAGACGCTAACTCCAAAAAAAAAAAAAAAAAAGTTTTGCTGAAGGATGCTCTTGATGGAGTAGTAAACTTTTTAAATTTAAAAAAATCCCAACCTCAAGTCCTATCTTTCTAACCTTCTGTGTGATGGGAATGCACAAGGTGCACTCATGCTGCAGCAGGCTGTAGGCACACGTCTAAAAAAATTAATAAAGAAGGCCGGGTTCGGTGGCTCAGTCTGTAATCCTGTGCTTTGGGAGGCCGAGGTGAGTGGATTGCCTAAGCCCGCGGGTTTGAGACCTGCCTGGGCAACTTGGCAAGACCTCATTTTTACAATAAATCAAAAAATTAGCCGGGTCTGGTAGCATGCTCCTGTAATTCCGGCTACTTGGAAGGCTGAGGCAGAAGGATCGCCGAAGCCCAGCAAGTCGAGGCTGCAGTGGCCGAGTCTGCACTCCAGTCTGGGCGACAGAGTGAGACTCCAACTCAAAATAATAATAATAATAAAGAAGAAAAACAGCCAGGCTCAGTGGTTCAACCTGTAATCCCGTGCTTTGGGAGGGTGAGATGAGTGGATTGCCTGAGCCCGCGGGTTCAAGACCTGCCTGGGCAACTTGGTGAGACCTCATCTCTACAATAAATCAAAAAATTAGCCGGGCATGGTAGCGCATGCCTGTAGTTCCAGCTACTGGAAGGCTGAGGCAGAAGGATCACCAGAGCCAGCAGGTTGAGGCTGCAGTGGACGAGAGCAGCCACTGCACTCCAGTCTGGGTGACAGAGTGAGACTCCAACTCAAAAAAAAAAGAAGAAGAAGAAAAGCACTCAAGAGACTGAGTTGAAAGATGCATGGAATACATTTTCATGGAATGCTACTTCTATTTGAAAAAAACAACAGACACACAATAGTTATTCAAATTTGGGGATTTAGTAGATAACTTTCTCAAAAAGGAAGTGAGCCTATTGCTTCAAGGGGAACAACTGATGCTATTGGTTGCCAGTGATGAAATCTGAACTTCCAAACTGCAAGAAACTTGTATCTGTCACTGTGAGTTTGATGGCTTCTTGGTAGTTCAAGAGTCTTCTGATAAGATCAACTGTGATACTAATCACTACAACATTTTTGATATTGTGTAATGAAGCATGCCAATATCTTGAAGCTCACAGGACCCAATGAACTGATATTTCCCCAAATGATCAATCTATGATGTTACAAAAACCATGAGTACAAGACCTATTCAAGTACAAGATAGACCGATATCTTTTCATGTAACAGAGCACAAAAAGTCCATGGCTGTGATTAGGGGTTTCACATTGTAACCAATCTTTAAGAAACCACTTGTCAAGTTTTGGTGTACTATGAAAGGATAGTCACATTATCTGAAAAATGCTATTAAGTCATTCCTCTGACTGGGCAAGGTGGCTCACGCCTATAATCCGAGCATTTTGGGAGACTAAGAAGAGAGGATTGCCTGAGTCCAGTGTTTGAGAGCAGCCTGGGCAACTTGGCAAGAGCTTGTCTGTATAATAAATAAAAAAAATTAGCCAGGCGTGGTTGGGTATGTCTGTGGTTCTAGCTACTTGGAAGGCTGAGGTGGATGGATTGTTTGAGCCCAGCAGTTCGAGACTGTGGTGGCTGTGAGCATGCCACTGCACGACGGCCTGGGCTACAGAGTGAGACTTTGACTCAGGAAAAAAATGTCACTCCTTCTTTTTCCAACTATGTTTCTCTGTGTGGCTAACTATTCTTCACAGGAACAAAACAATACAGCGAAGGGATTTATAAAAATAAAAATAATACTACGTGTCTTTCAAGTTTGTTTTAATCTAAAAAGCTGTTTTTAATAAAATATGTTATTTGCTGGGTATGGTGGCACATACCTACAGTCCCAGCTACTTGGGAGGCTGAGGCAGGAGGACTGTAGTTCGAGGCTGCAGTGAGCTATGATTGCACCACTGCAATTCAACCTGGTTGACAGAGCAAGACCCTGACTCTAAATGTGTGTGTATGTGTGTGTGTGTGTGTATGCACACATATATGTTATTTATATTAACAGATAATGAATTTATTACTATTTCAAATTAAGTATTTAAAAATTCTCAGACTTAGTTTCTAAACAGGTGACTATGTATTATTGATAGATATCCCCTTAACCAAAACCTCTTGTGGTCTTCAATAATTGTTGAGTGTCAAAAAGCTCTGATCAAAAAGTTCATGAAGTACTGCCCTGGAAATCACACTCTCCCACAAATTTGTAGGATCTGAATAAGGAGGCTCACAGTGGTGTTGCTTGACGCTTTGGAAACAATGGAAAGAACCTAACTGTCCCTCAGTAAAAGAATGGATCGATAAACTATACTTGAGTCATATAATGTCATACAAATTAGCAATGAAAATAAGTGTGTTAAATCTATATGTATAAACATGAATAAATAAAAAATCACAAGGCTTAAAAAGTAAGTTGGAAGAGACTGCATAATTTAATGCTATTTATATAATATTTAATTGCATGATTAAAATTATTTATAGAAATATACATATATAGTAAATGTATTAAACATGTGCATGGAAATGATTGGTGCCACCTTCAAGATTGTGATTCAAGCTGGGCTCTGTGGCTCAGCTTGTAATCCCACGCCTTTGGGAGGCTGAGGTGAGTGGATTGCCTGAGCTCGTGGGTTCAAGACCTGCCTGGGCAGGTGAGACCTCATCTCTACAATAAATCAAAAAATTAGCCGGGCGTGGTAGCGCATGCCTGTAGTTCCAGCTACTTGGAAGGCTGAGGCGAAAGGATTGCCTGAGCCCAGCAGGTCGAGGCTGTGGTGGCTGGGAGCGGCCACTGCACTCCAGTCTGGGTGACAGAGTGAGACTCCAACTCAAAAAACAAAACAACAACAACAAAAAAAGATTGTGATTCATTTCAGGCAAGAAAAATGTAAGAAAATAGAACTTAGATGTTATCTACAACATTAGAACATTTCTTAAAAACTAAAAGACCAAAAGGAAATAAATTAACATAAACACATAGAAATTGATATTGTTTTATATAACTTTCTGTATGTTTCAAATGTTTTGTCATTAAAAACAAAAAAATCTTTATTTAGTGTGTAGTACCCCAAAGTCCTAAATCCGAGAGACCACCAAAGAGCCAGCTCCGATGCAAACACACGAGGTTCTTTTTATTCAGGCTCAAGTCTGGGCTCCCGTATGTAACCCACACAGTGGTACAGGAACGAGAGCCCTGATCCAGTGCAGCAAGCAGCTTATATACACAGTTACAAGGGAGGGGAAAGAACTTTAAACTTGTTTTCACATGATTGGATAGAATTGCATAAACACCTGTTACAGAGATACTGATTGGTTGGTTCACGTTCGATTTTCTCAGGTGTGGGTTTGGCTGCCCGTGGTTGACTACTAATGGTTACACAGGCAGAGTGGAGTTAGTTAAGCCATCTGGAATGTTAGATAAGCTGCGGTTTACACAGTCACTGTGACTGTGCATAAGTCAGCTCAGGCGTACAAGCAGGCTTGAAATAACACAGAGCCCACCAGAAGAGTGGCTGGTGCCACAGAGCCCACCATAATTCAAGCAAAGGAATGCCTGGGAGGGGCTTATTGCTTAACATTCACACACTGCCAGCAGAAGAAGCCGGTTATTTCAATTAACATGGTTATTATGGGACAAACAAAAACTTAACAAAGTTCTAAGTACAAGCACTGCAAATATTTTGTAATTTTATAGCCACAGTCACTACCAGGCACCCGGCGCAGTTACTACCAGGCACCCGACATATGCCTGGTCTTGTGGGGTCTGAGGTAGGGATTTATAAAATACAGCAAACGTGAGGTAGAAATTCATACAGTAAACGTTCCTTTCATAGCAAGTATGGTCCTTTTGAGTCTTTCATTCCCCCCTCTCAGAGGAACCTAAAAATAAGACCCAATCGGTTTACATAGGTGTTTTTAAGGTTATCCTGAAAATGGGTAGGAGAGTTGAGACAACAAGGGTGAGTGCCAAGTGGTTGGTACTGCTGCTTGAGTACCATAAGTTGAATGGTGCTGACTCAATTTTTAACAAAGGCTATAAGCTTGTTAATGATGCAAGGCCCGAAAATAAGTATGAGGACTAAAACAACTAAAGGGCCAGCTACGGTGGAAATTAATGTAGTAAACCAGGGGGTGCGATTAAACCATGCTTCAAACCAATTGAGTTGTTGCTCTCATTCTCCAAAACCACAATAGTAGAAAATAGAGACAATGAAATTTCTAAAGTTAACTGTATTCTTATTAAACCTTAAAATATCATGATTGGTCATGCTTGAACTAACATGATTCCCTGATGTTAGCATGACCTATTCTACAATATTTTCTATGACTAAAATAAATTTAATTTTTATAATAGGTAGAAAAACCCTACACTAATTGTAGCTAAAGCTGGCCTAAAAGAATGCAGCCCAGTCCAAAGTACACGCTGGGGCCTCAGGAATGTGGCCCAAACTTTGTGCTGGGCCATTTCTGACAACTCTAGATAATCATTTATACCATTGAAAAGCTGGAAACAGCTCTCCATAAGTATATACTAATTCTACAAATATACCTTTAAATCTTATAAAAAAGCTTGTACTGTATAAAAGGCTCCTAAATGTGACCTGAATTTGAATTATTTTTAATACCTAAGCCGAAACCACAGTTTTATGGGAAACAGGAACAATGGGTTTTTAGAGTGTGCCATGCCTGTCACAGTCACAGAGCCTTCAGCTTAGATCAGCAGAGTTCCTTTAGGTTACTTGTGCTGCATGGTAAAAGGAGGAGGAAATTGGGGTCAACGGCTCCTGAACCTATTCTAGTGGTCTCGGGGTCCACGGCCCTCCCTGATCCCTAACGCTCAGTGGGCCTCCGTGGCCAGCTCCCAACATCTCCCCCTTTTTTATTTATTTATTTATTTTTTAGCACAAAACCATGAAACTTGGTGTTGAGCTGAGAAATGTTCTTCTTCAGTACTCTGGAAATAACTGGAAGTAGGCATAGCAACACAAGAATAACTGTCCTACAAATTCCCACATTAATGAGTACAGACATTAATGACTTTTGATTAACAAACGATGAGAGGTTATTAAATATGGAGATAGCCAATTCAGAGGAACGAAACCGCTTTTCAGCAACAGTCATGTCCTGTATTTCTTGATGTAATTTAGTAAGGTCTATACTCAAGTCCGAATGATTCCCAGTTCCAAGAATATGACTCTTTATCTTGTCCCCAGTATGGGCAGACTTATTCACCTCCAAAGGAGTGAGGCAAATCCACTTAAACTCAGAGTGACATCGGAGAGCCAATTTTATCTTTGAAGTTACAAGCTCTTGTCCTACTGCTAAAGCTGCCTCCTCTAAAGCATTAACTTTACTTTCTAATTTTCTATCTATAATCTCGTGAGTGGCTAATGCAATAGAAACATTTTTAGATAACTGATCAGCAAAGGTAGCTGTATGAACTTCCTTAGATAGAGCTACAGCTGAAACTGTGACTGAAGTAGCAACAGCTATTAATGCTGTAATTCCTAAAATTTAAGTAGCCAAAAAAAATTTCTGTCTTTCTAACACAGCATTAACCTCATACAATGTCTGTAAACCATATTCAGCATATCAACGGGATGACAAAGATATGGGGATCATTAAATAGGGGAGTTGCTTGAGAATGACAAATCCCTCATAAAAGGCATTGGTTAAACAATTAGTAAAATGCATTCAGTACAAGATATCTTATAAACATTAGCATGATAAACAATTTTAACAGTTTGATATTCATTCCAAACAAGAAATATATAAGGAGATTGCAAATATGCGCTAATAAGGTATGACTGAGTTTGTCCAACAGATCTAGACAGGCTGACTGGTTAAAGGGCTGTGAGAGCTCTCCATAGATGAGGCTGAATAATCTGCCGGATGCCGTACTTGATGGACAGTACTGGAGGCACCCATCCATTGGAATGACACCTAGCTGTGGCAAGTGTAGAGCCATTAAAAACCCCAGTTACTAATATATAGTCTTTTACCAGGCACAGGATAGTCCACCTTAGAGTTATAAGCACAGTCTCTATTTCAGGAAGCCAGTATCTCGCTGGATGAGTAACCAGTCCTTTTCCATATCATTGAAGGGGCAAGCAGGTACTCTGACAGGTGGTGAAGCCCTAGTCACATGACTAGGATTGGTTCCTCCAGGCATTAACATCTCCAGCCACCAACCGTCCTGATAAGGGCTTTCTGTACTCAGAGATTTAAAGGTAGACATTAAGCAAGAAGCCTGAAATACCTGAGCACGAAATAAAGCAGGCCCTCCCATTTTCCTGTAAGGAGATCCTTTCATATTACCATAGGTTTAATTCTTTCATCTGGGTTCCAATGTCTAGCCATAGCTGAATTGCCTATGAACCCAAATTTTGATGGTTTACAACAAACAAGGCATGATTTAAAATATGGTGGGGAGAACTATACTTGAACCTCCCATCTTATAATTTAATTATTTGATTTTTAAGGTTTGGTGAGCTTTTTCAACTATGGCTTGACTTGGTGAATTGTAGGGAATTCTTGTGGAGTGAAAAAATGTTAAATTGGGAGCAAAATTGCTGGAAAAATTTAGACGTGTATGCCGGACCATTGTCAGGAAGGCCGGACATGCCTACAGTCAGGAACCCGAATAGGTGAAGTAAACTTTGGGCATGAACAGGAAAGGGCAGGACCTTAAGCAAATGCTATTTGGATTTAATAAAACATCAAGTGAGAGTATAGGCAAAAACTATTAAGCAATGTTGGAAAAGTGAAAGTTCCATAAATTGTATGTATTCATTAACATAAGTTGAAATATTTCCTTGTAAATTATTTATAGTTGTACTTTAATAAGGAAATATAGCTACTTTGACACAAAGTCTGAAGAAAGAAAGATTGAAAACATTAGAGACATGTAGTTAGGTTATAGCTTAAATTGAGAATTCAAAACAGGTAAACATTGGCAAGAGAAAACAGTTTCCTTTGTCTTTATAATAGGTCTGACACACTTTTACAACAATTGATATGCTAGAGAGTGAAGTCCAGGTTATTTTGCCACCCACCCTATGTTGGATAGTAATCCTTGTGCCTGGAAGGAGATTTTAAAGTTTGTTAGTAATTTGGCAGTGCTGTTAGTGAAATTAATTTACCTGGCCTTCAGGCAATTTAGAAGGGAGTGGGGTAGGGGTGGTTCCTAGAGCTTGCTGCTTATCTCACCCTAGAGACTGAATCAAGAACTTGAAGAGTTTAAGTCCCAAAGTTTTTAAAAGCATGTTATAACACAAAATCACAGTAGTTATTGTAAAAGTTACTTATTTAGCCAAAATGACAGTCCAACGATTTTGAAAAGAAAAAAACCTTGCTCTTTTGTAACAAAGACCGGGGGGAGGGCTAATTAAATTTTGTCTTTCTTTTTTTTTCCCCCACTAACTTTTACTTACCATGTTCAATAAACTTATACCATTTTTTTTGACATGCTTAAATCTTCTATTTTTGTTCTATATTTTCTTTAACTAGCCATTTTATTATAGAACAAAAATGTACCATACAATATTTTTTTCTATACAATTATTTATCTTTTCTTTATCCTTTCTTACTAAAAACATACCTTACACCAACTTTCTTTACATTTTTCCTAACCTCAGAGCCCTAACCAAAGCAATAAGTTTATATGCAGTGGAAGGGCTTAGGTAGGATCCAACGTGGAACTATTAGGGAAATCCAAAGCTATACAAAAGGCACCCAAAAAGCACAGAGGTGATGGCTCAGGGTAAAGAATAATACAAGTTTTAATTTTTGTCATAATGTTCCTTCCCAATAATGGAGCTGGGCACGTTGGCATAACAAGGAAAGGGTGTTGAAATATTTTATTTCCCAGAACACATGGAAGTCCTAATGTCCAGTGTTGACTGGGAGATAAAATACATAGCCAAAAGAGTTTGTCTCCACAGAGTTTAAATCAATATTAGTAAACTGCTGCAATGTCTCAGAGAGGTGACTTAGAAAAATTGCTGGATTTTGATCTGGTCTTTGAAAAACCTCTTTTATTTTGTCCTGGTTAGCCTGTTTATTAACACCTTTTTTTGTAGTTAGCTAGCAGGATTCATTTACATGATCCCTTTACTTTCCTCTGGAAAGAAGGTTGATATAGCCCCAGTTTAGATATAACTTGAGAGAAATTTATCATAAGAAAACAACAAAGAAGAATTTTTAAACATCCTTTTGTCCCAGCCACCCCCTTGAGAAGAGACCTATTAAGCCATGTGGAAACTTGAAATGGCTTTCCAAGTACATATGGGGGCAAGGGGGGGGGGTGAGAGAGGACAAAGGAGGTGAAAATCTTTCTTATTTTGCTTACCGAATTTGCCTTGAACGCTTGCAATTTATTATTGTTTATATTATATATATTACTTATATATTGCTTATATTGCGTATATTACTTATATTACTTATTTTGGCTGAGGATTCTAGGGTATACTTTTAAAATGAAATGATAGAACTACAGTCATTAGCATAAATTCTTCCGTAGCAGTATTTAGAATCTGTAAGCTTTCATACTCAGTTTGAAAGTTTTCTCACTGATTTGCTCATGCTCATTAATCCTCTTTGTTCTCAGTTTCCTCCCTGCCTTAATCATATACTGTATATAAAGTTGTGGATAAAGTAAATTTGTTTGAGAAAAATTTAACTTAAATACACAAAATAAATTTCTATTTAATTTTATAATGAATTATATGTAAAAAATTCTTTGTGAATTTACACACCGAAAGCAGGGCAGGTCCCGTGCGCAGTGTCCAGACAGCGCCCGCCCCAGGCCCCCAGGGCCTCAGAGGGCAGGGCGTGGCAGGCCCCGAGACTGCACACAGGCTGCAGACCATGGCCTGCATGCTCCGCACCACTTGCAGCACCATGTTTGCAGGGGTGCCAAGGGTCGCCGCGCTGCGCCTTGGCTGCCAGGGCTGGGCTTTGTTTCTTGCAAGGCCAGGACTCTGAGCATCGGTCCTGTTTGGGTGGAATAAAAGATTTGGCCCACGGGGGGGTTATCAATTACATCCTGCCATACGAGGATGTAAGGCACCTGATCCAGGCGGCCATGACATCCGTCCTGGAAGATAACATGCTTAACTGGCAAGACAATGCTTAATGAGAAAGTGCCCTCTGGTGGCCACCCTATGTTGAAGGACGGCCATTCATACTTGCAGAGGGTTTGAAAAATCTTTTTCCCTGTGAATGGTTACGCTCAGATTATCAGCCCTTTCCTTTACGTCTGAGAAATGGTCAGTCATAAGGGTTAGAAGGATAGTCAGCATCTGTCCCATTCTCTTTTCTGTCCAATATAACACACAAAACAAGACTACACACGAGACAAGACTACTAACAATGAAGTACAGTTTTCCACGGCCGTGCAGACAAAAACGAAACTGAGCTGAGGGTGAGTCCGATCCTCTCGGCAATTGACTTTCTTCACAGTGGAGGGATTCCTCGTCCTTCAGGAAGGGATTCCACATCCTCCAGGGAGGGATTCCACATTCTCCTGAAGGGGGCAAGGGACGTCTCCCAAGACCCTGGCCAACGGCCCACCAGCGCGTCCACTTAAGCCAATGCCGACCTTGATACCAAATGGAATTCCTACAGAAAGAGCCGAAAAATACCGATGCGCTAACAGACAAAGAGACAAACAGACAAACAGACAATTGAGTGCACTCACCTGCTGGCGTCGAGACCCTCTGGGTCGGGGATCTCGGAGGGGGTGTCTCAGGGATCCCGGACGAGCCCCAATGTAGTATCCCAAAGTCCCAAATCCAAGAGACCACCAAAGAACCAGCTCCAATGCAAACACATGAGGGTCTTTTTATTCAGGCTCGAGTCTGGGCTCCCGTATGTAACTGACACAGTGGTACAGGAACGAGAGCCCTGACCCAGCGCAGCAAGCAGCTTATATACACAGTTACAAGGAAGGGGAAAGAACTTTAAACTTGTTCGCACCTGATTGGATAGAATTGCATAAGCACGGTTACAGAGATACTGATTGGTTGGTTCATGTTCAATTTTCATGGGCGCGGGCTCTGCTGCCCGTGATTGACTACTAATGGCTACACGGGCAGAGTGGAGTTAGTTAAGCCATCTGGAATGTTAGATAAGCTGCGGTTTACACAGTCACTGTGACTATGCATAAATCAGCTCGGGCGTACAAGCAGGTTTGAAATAACACAGAGCCCACCAGAAGAGTGGCTGGCACCACAGAGCCCACCATAATTCAAGCAAAGGAATGTCCGGGAGGGGCTTATTGCTTAACATTCACACACTGCCAGCAGAAGAAGCCGGTTATTTCAATTAACATGGTTATTATGGGACAAACAAAAACTTAACAAAGTTCTAAGTTCAAACACTGCAAATATTTTGTAATTTTATAGCCACAGTCACTACCAGGCACCCGGCGCAGTTACTACCAGGCACCCGACATATGCCTGGTCTTGTGGGGTCTGAGGTAGGGATTTATAAAATACAGCAAATGTGAGGTAGGAATTCATACAGTAAACGTTCCTTTCATAGCAAGTATGGTTCTTTTGAGTCTTTCAAGTGCTATCATAAATTATTTATTTGTGACAGAAGTATAGAACTTTTTTTTTTGAATAGGAGTCTCACTCTGTTGTCCAGGCTGGAGTGCAGTAGCACAATCATAGCTACTGCAGCCTCAACCTGCTGGGCTCAGGCGATCCTTCCTCCTCAGCCTCCCAAATAACTGGGACTACAGGTGCATGTCACCATGCCCAGCTAATTTTTAAAATGTATTTATTGAGAGACAAGTTCTCGTCATATAGCCCATGTTGGTCTTGAACTCCTAGGCTCAGGTAGTTCTCTCACCTGGGCCACCCAAAATGCTGAGATTATAGGCATGAGCCACTGTACCCTATCTATAGAACTTTATTTTGTTTGGCAAGTACCAGTGTGTCCCTACTTCCACTAAATAAATGTGGAGTAGGTGCTTGACATGTATCCGTGAGATCTGTGTTAATTCTACTCACCTGGGGCCCTGTATCTTTGGTCTGGTGACTAGGAAGGAGAACGTACAGGGAGAAATTTCACTTCCCTGAGTTTTTTTCAGTTTTTTACTACAATAATGTTTTATCAGGAAACAAAAATTAAATAAATTTCCATTGTGAAAACAGCAAAAAGCTATGCCCTTTTCTTTTCACACTTAGATAATATTGAGGCCACACTCTTTGTCCCACTGTGTAAACTGACTGTTCCATGTCACCTCTGATTGCTTTTTGATATCACGGGTTCATTTGATATTGCTATTTTTATGGCTGCCTGATATCCCATTGTACAAGATGCCAAGAAGTGCTGAAAAACTTCCTTGTATTTTTAGTGATTGGCTGCCCCTAGTTTGTCTGTTTGTGTTGCTGTTATAAACAAGATTGTGATGAACCTTTTTGTATGTAATCTCCATCTTGACTTTCTATTGTTTCCTGAAATCTCAGTGTTACTTCCCTTCGGCAAATTAAACCTTTCTGAGCCTCTGCTGGGACTGAAACAGGTCTTAGCCAGGGGCAATATTGTACCCTTGGGGCATCTGGCAATATCTGGAGACATTTTGGGTTGTCACATCTGGGAGATGAGGGGGTTTCTACTGGCATGTAGTGGGTAGAGTCCAGGATATCTGCCGAGTATCCTCTCGTGCTCAGGACAGTCCCAAGCCCCACGACGGAAAATTATCTCACCTGGGGTGTCAGTTGTGCTGAGGTTGAGAAACCCTAACTTGCAATTCATTGTAAGTGAGTGAGTTGCTAACAGGTTCATTTTCCTACTAGTTTTGAGTCCTTGGCAGCAGCCATTGTGTCTAAATCATCTTTTTCATACTATCACCTTATATATAAATGAATGAATGAATGAATGAATGAATCATCACAAAGTTTCCTTCCTGTCCTGGAAAAGACTGGAGACTTCTGGAGGGTTCTATTGTCTGAACAGGGCTGGAGGCGGGGTCCTCACTCCAAACAGGGGGACTTTGAGGAAGGTAGGCCCAAGCACAGGGACATTTCCCAAATGCTCTGACTCCTGCAATCCCTGGGGTGGGGGACTGTATTAAACAAAGCTCCCTGTAAATTCAGGAAGGATGCCAAGATGCTGCACCTTTTGGAGGTACCTCAGGGGAATCAAAGGAAGCCCCTGGTCAGAGAGTGGTTCCTACTCCCTGTCCTTCAGAATCTCTGGGTGGAGGGGTGCTTTCCAAGCAAGGTGTGGGGTTTGAGGTTGCACTTTTAGCAAAAATAAAATTAAAAATAATAAAGGAGGCTGGGCCCGGCAGCTCATGCCTATAATCCTAACACTTAGCGAGGCCGAGGCAGGAGGATTGCTTGAGTACAGGTGTTTGAGACCAGTGTGGGCATCATAGTGAGACCGCGTCTCTACAAAAAAATCAAAAAAATTAGCTGGGTGTGGTGGTGCATGCCTGTAGTCCCAGCTACTTGGCAGGCCAAGGCAGATGGGTCACCTGAGCCCAGGAGGTTGAGGTTGTGGTGAGCCATGATTGTACCAATGCACTCCAGCCTGGGTGACAATGTGAGACTCCAACTCAAATAATAATAACAATAATAGAATAGGTGTGGTGGTACGTACTGTAATCCTAGTGCATTAGGAGGCTGAGGCAGGAGGATCACTTGAGGAGGCCAGGAATTTGCGGTGATTGTGCCACTACACTCCATCCTGGGCAACAGAGTGAGACCCCAACTCAACAATAATGATAAGAAGTCTTGTGATTTACATAACTTTTTGTGTGTTACAACTACTAATCAATAGTATGTTGTAATCAATAATGTTTTACTTTGTAATTGGCTCTGTTAACTTCCTTACTCTATGGCAAGCTTGATCAACTCTTCAGCTTGGTGTTACTGCTAACACTGTGAGCTACCTTTTGGTAGCCAGTGCCAGGAAATGCAGACCATAAATGTTACCACTGACAGAAAGTGGCTGTTACTTGAGTTCTGTACCATGCTCTGTCAGTCACGTAGTCAATGTATAGGTACCAGCCACCCTAAACTTACAACAATGGACTGTGGAACTTCAGGGGCGAGCAGACCTGTTCCAGATATGCCAGGAGCCAGATTCTGCTCCCTGAATCTGAATTCAGAAATAAACTTCTTTCTGCCAGTTCCCTACGACTCAGTTTATTGGTGTTGAGTGTTAGTAGGTGAGCATTCACTCGGACCATAACAAAACCTTTAGGCCAAACTTAAAATATGGCAGAGGCAACTGTAGGCGAAACTTAACTCCACAGAAGAGATAGACCACCAACAATGTAACAAGGTGTCAAGTAACTAGGTGGGAGGCTGCTAGGCAGGGACAGTGGTAGCACCTTGGGTTCTTAAGTGAGGAAACACCAAGAAGGTAATGCAACTCCAGGTGAGGGACTGTAGCCTCCGAAAACAAACCTCAAGATTAACCAATGCCAGGAAACCTCTAACTTGAGACTTTTCCACCTGGAAACCACCAACTAACCTCTGACTGGAACTTGCCACTTTAGCCAGGCAACTGCTTTCTGTGTCTTGTTCTTGCAGACACCATATAAAAGTTTTCACCATGGCCAGGCACAGTGGCTCACACCTGGAATCCCAGCACTTTGGGAGGCTGAAGCTGGAGGATTGCTTGAGCTCAGGAGTTTGAGATCAGCCTAGACCGGGCTTGGTGGCTCAGCCTGTAATCCCAGCGCTTTGGGAGGCTGAGGCGAGTGGGTTGCCTGAGCCTGCAGGTTTGAGACCAGCCCGGGCAACTTGGCGAGACCTCATCTCTACAATAAATAAAATATTAGCCAGGCGTGGTAGCACGAACCTGTAGTTCTGGCTACTTGGAAGACTGAGACAGAAGGATCACCGGAGCCCAGCAGGTCGACACTGGGGTGGCCGTGAGTGTGTCACTGCACTCCAGCCTGGGTGACAGGGTGAAACTCAAACTCAAAAAAAAAAAAAAAAAGAGATCAACCTGGGCAACATAGTGAGATCTCATCTCTACAAAATTAAAAAATTAGCCAGGCATAATGGTATATCCCTGGAGGTCCAGCTACTCAGGAAGCTAAGGCAGTAGGGTTGCTTGAGCCCAGCAGATTGAAGCTGAGGTGAGCTGTGATCATGCGACTGCATTCCAGCCTAGGTGACAGAATAAGACCCCGACTCAAAAAGAGAGAAAGTTTTCACCTCGCACCCCATGGTGGAGACCGGAAACGCTCGGGCTCTAATGCTACCCAATTCATGAAGCAAAATCTGTAAACCGGGCATGTGCCTGTTTGTCATTTAATACACAATTCACATAGTATAGCAGAAGGTGACAAGGATACTGAGGGAAGAAGGCACAGAGGGAACAGGGGGTGCTGGGTATGTGTGTGAGTCTGTGTGTACGTACATGAAGGTGCACACGTTAGAAAAGGCCTGCTAAGGCGACATTCAAGGGTTTCTTTCAAATCTCCCATAAGTGTCACACTTATGTGTTTCCATGAGTATTTTGTCAGTGAGATTAGAAATTTCTCCAGGGGCAGAAACGTGTTGCTGTCTCTTCCATTGTCCCTGGGGCCTATGGCTGAGTCGGGTCCCTCAGGAGCATTCAGAAATATTCTTTGAGCCAAGTACTGTGGCTCATGCCTTTAATTCCAGCACTTTGAGAGGCCGAGACAGGAGGATTGCTTGAGCCCAGAAGTTCGAGATGAACCTGGGCAATATAGCAAGGTCTCATCTCTACAAACATTTTTAAAAAATTAGCTGGGCATGAAGGGTCGCTTGAGCCCAGGAGGTCAAGGCTGCAGGGAGCCACGATGGTGATACTGCATTCCAGCCTGGGTGACAGAAAGAGATTCTGACTCAAAAAAAAAAAGAAATCCATCTGATGAAATGAATGAATGAAGAAGAAAAAATGTCCTGTTGTGCCGAGACTGGGCATTTCATCCAGATGTTCTGGATTCTTTGCATTTGCTCCCCTGGCCCAGCCGGAAACCCTCCCTCTGATGGCGAGAGGAAGAAGACTCGTCCTGGGAAGAGGAAAGTCCGAATGGCAAAGGAAAGGGCTGGGCAGGGAGTGTGGGGTGGGGTGGAGGGGCCCGAGAGGAGCAGAGCAGGAGGGCAGGAAGAAGCAGGAGGGAGAAAACAAAAGATCAATCCGCACTGTGGGGAGGTGACAGCGCAGCCGGGAGCACCGCCCCTGATTAGAATTCATGAACTCCCCGCTTACATTAAGTCTTTATATGACACCTGGCCTTTAATGCAGAGCTGGCTGCGAACATTAAAAATTAAAAGCCGAAGGTAGGCCACATCCATCTCTGATGGCGCGGCTCCCCTCCTATCTGGGGCCTGCACAAAGCTATTACACATTGATAAATTATTTGGGGTAATAGCCGAGATATTACATTGTTTCTGAGTGAAGGTAGAATCTCTCCCTGACACGGGCATTTATCAGGAGTGCCTTTCATTCTATTTATTATGGTCGAGAGGAGTGTGAGGCTGCAGTCGGCCGGTGGGTGCTGGATTGGGCCCCCTCCCCTCACGTCACTCCCTTGAGAGGGTATTGATGAGGCTTGTGACAGGTTAATTAGTAGCTACAAATATGCAGATCCCCTTAAAAGGGTGACCACCTGGAGAAGGGAGAAGTTTGGGCACTGAACAATCAGGTCCATTCCAGGCCTGTTCTGCCACAGCCTTGGGCTCTGACCCCACCTTGGTCCCACCTAACCCTGAGCCCAGCCAATCAGAATTGCTGAAAGCCTGCCCCCCACCTCTTGCGTGCACCTGCAATCCCAGGTACTCGGGAGGCTGAGGGAGAAGGATCGTTAGAGCCTGGGAGTTTGAGTCCAGTCTGTGTTACATTACACAGCAAGACCTCGTCTCTACAAATAAATAATATATGTGTGTGTGTGTGTGTGTGTGTGTGTGTGTGTGTGTGTGTGTGTGTGTCTGTTTGTGTGTGTGTATGTTCATATATTACAAATCTATGTAATATAATACTAGATGTTACATATATTATTAGTGTTGCAAATATATATATTTACATACATGCCAGATATAAGTATATGCTCTGGGTTCCAGAGAGGCATATTTTATATATATACACATAAAATCTGGTTCAAGTTGGTGTTTGGAGGGAAAAAAGCTTGCTGAATATTTGTTCTGCAAAGTGGAGGAAGCTTGGGGACCTTGACCGGGCAGTCCTCCCAACAAATGTGCGTTGGAGTCCTGCTAGGCTAGAGGCTACAGCCTCCAGCCGCCGCAGCCGAGCCCAGTGCTGGTAATGGCTGCTCCTCCCGCCCTTCCCTCACCCTCTCTAGTCCCCACACCCTCACCACAGCCTTTGGAACCATGGTGTGGTCACAGGAAGGCACTGGCACTTTCCCGGTCTCATTTCCTCTGCTGTGATAGGTATAATGATGACGCCGGCCCCTTGGGTCACTGTTAGAAAGCATTCCCTTGAGACTGGCGGTCCAGGTGCTGAACCTCCCTGTGGCATGGGAGGGGAGGGACTGACTGACACATGTGTGCGTGGACAAAATGTTGTGCAGTAGTGACCACTGCCAAGATGGGCTGTGTGACGTGGGGTACTGGGGGTGTCCATCCACACTCCCTATTGGAAGAAGCATTCCAGAAATACTTACTGAGTGCTTCTGTATTGTGGCGTGGCACTGAGGTCTGAGTAGATAGTCATGGACATGACAGCCCCAGTGCCCACTCTCTAGCTGGTTACCTCCCGGTGGAAAGGGTCTGCTGCCACCAAGGAGAAGACAAGTGCTCTGGGTAACTTGTCCCAGTCCTGATCTGAGTCAGCTCCCACTCCCACTGGGTGCCTGACACATTCCTGGGGTGAATGCATGGCTGGTGGGATTGGGGAACACAGAGTCCCCGGTGGGCAGGCACAGCCTGAGATATGACTGGGGCCTGATTTCTAGGAAACAAGGGCTGCCAGTTCAGCTCAGGGACCTGTCCCTCTCCAGCCCCAGTCAGGCAAAGTGACAACCCAGCAAAAAGGAAAGAAGCGTCCATTGTTACTGGACATGAGCGAAGCGTGAAGTCCCCACCACCGTCAGTAGAGCCAGAGCAACTGTCCTCTCTCTGGCATTTCTGCTTAATGGTCAGACATCTGTTGAGTCACCAGTCAGCAGGAGAAGGAGACAGAGGTCCCCAGGGCACACACTCCCTCTGACCCAACTGCCCACTCAGCTTGGAATGTGGCCCAGAGTGCAGGCAGGCAGGTGTTGGAAGAAGCATGCGAAGGGTGAGCCTGGATGTCATCGCAGTCACGCTGCACATAGCTGGCCAGCCATCCCTCCGGTCCGCACCCCTCTAGCCAGCCTCTGGAGTTTGGGTGGGGCTAACTGACTGCTGCTGAGTGTGGTTTTGGTCCTGGCTGCTGTTTTCCAAGTCTCCTGACTGCATTTCTGCAGACCAGGACCAGCCCTGCCTGCCCTCCACCCAGCCTAGCTCCCCAAAGTCCAGCAAGGACCCTAAAGCCCTGGCAAGGGATAGACTTGGACATTCTAGCAGGGCTGGTCTGGGTTGGCTACAGTGTGGACTCAGCTGCCGGGCTGACTCAGCTCCTTCCTGATGGAGTGATTTCTTATTAGGAGAAGCAGGAGTCTGCAGCGGGGATTCCAGCCATGGCAGGCTATAGAGGCTGACACACTAACACACTCTGTCAGTCAAGTCAAGAGAAGCCATGTACTGCTGAGTGTGGGTCTTACCAGCAAGTGTGAGGAGCCTGCGTCAACCAACCTGAAAGGCCAACCAGGAAAAGCCTTTTAGAATGATCTCAATAACAGAGTGAAAAATAATAATAATAAGAATGATAATGATAGTAGCAGCTCACACTTAGTGTTCACGTGACAGGTGCTGTGATAAGCATTTTGTATTCAGTCTCACATTTAATCCCTGCAAAAACCCAGCAAGCCAGTATTACAGAGGCTCAAAGTGGTCAGCAGTGAGGGGTGGCTTGGGATGTGACCCCACGTCTGCCTCCAGCCCAGATGCTCTTCCCCGCATACTGGAAATGGGCCGAGTGACTACCCACTCCATCGCTTTATTTTCCACACGAGAAAGCTGAGGGCCAGAAAGGGAAACCCTTGCCTGAAATCAGTGGCAGAGCTGGGACAGGACTCTAAGTGTCTGAATTCCATGTCTAGACGTTTCTCCACTGCGCCACCTGTTAACCAGGAGTGCGGCTCTCTTTCCTCCTGCTTGTGCCTCCAAGGCTGAAGGGCAACATGGAGGAGGGAAGGGGGAAATCCTAGAGAGCTGTGGCCTGAACAGGGGCAGCATGTTGCCAAAAACCAGACAAAAACTGGAGGAGCCCCAGGAGCTCCTGGAAGCCAGCTTTATAGATGGAAGCGGGAGTGAGAAGCCACGGGAGAAGCTAGGTGTAGGGAGTAGGCAGATGCCTGAGGACCAGGAGAGTCAGGACCCAGGGAACCAGTGAGGACAGTGACCAGGAGGCCTCCGTGTTTAGGATGCAAGGGGGGGACCCAAACACCCAGAATTTACTTATAACAAAGTGTGCATTTATTCTTACATGTATAAGCTTCAGTCACCTTCCAAGTACTCTCCGTTGGATGCAATACACCTGTCAAGATGCTTTTTCCACTGCTCAAAACAGTTTTTGAACTCGTTGATTTTGATGCCTTTTGATGCTTCTGCTGTTTTTTGTTTCACCTCTTCCACATTGGTGAAAAGTTTCTCTTCGAGGATTTGATTTTCATCAGGAAAACAAAAGAAAGTGTCTTGGGGTGAGATCAAGTGAATAGGGAGGGTGGGACATGGGGATCATGGCAGTTTTTGGTCAAAAACTGCTGAACATTCAGCACAGTGGGGCAGGAGCACTTGTAAATCATACATCAAAAAATGGGCAAATGCATTAAAAGACTCTCCAAAAAAAAAAGAATCACTGAAGCTGAACACAGCCTCTCACAACAATGCTAGCTGATATATGGATGCCAATGGGCTCCTAGAACATGTACCTGGAGGGAGAAGCCTGTATTACAAGGGTCCTACCCTGTAAAAGATAATTCTGGGTTTTTTGGATCCCCCTCGTACTTTGAAAAGAAGCAGGTAGTCCAGACTTCTTTGCCACTATACAATGCAACCATGTAACCAAAAACTGTTTGTACCCCCTAAAGCTACTGAAATTCGAAAAAAAAAAATTTTTGGGGAAAAAAAAAAAGGAAAGAAGCTGGCTGAGCCAGGGGTCTATGGAGACAGGAGAGACCCAGGACCTGAGACAGAGTCACCCAAGGTGTGCAGGAGATCTGGGAAGGTGCCGGCAGCAAAAGGAGGCAGGGATCTAGGAAGCATCTTGGGGTCCAGAGGTGAGAGGATGCATGTCCTTCTTACCCATAGCAGAGAAAAGTCGAGGCAGCTGCACTGGAGGGGCGGGGTCGCTAGGGTGCGGGAACTGCCTGGGAATCTGTAACTACCTGACCTGGAGTCACGTGGTCCGGGTTTGGAGGGATTCTTGGTTGGGAGTTGATTGTTGGTGAAGGAAAAAGATGCTAAGTGTATCTTAGAAGTTTTTTTTCTGAGCATTGGGTAAATATTTTTTTTTTTGTATAATTCACAAGTAACTGTTGTAAATATTTAAATTGTCTTAATCATTTTTTAAATCAGGTTTTCCTTAATAGAAATTTGTGTCGAGACTAGACCAGATGGGAGCTGGCATGTTTGAGGTTGTATTTTTCACAAAAATAAAATTAAAAATAATAAAAGAGACTGGGCATGGTGGCTCATGCCTATAATCCCAACACTTAGGGAGGTCGAGGCAGGAGGATTGCTTGAGTACAGGCGTTTGAGATCAGTGTGGGCAACATAGCGAGACCTTGTCTCTACCAAAAAAAAATAATAATCAAAAAAATTAACTGGACGTAGTGGTGCGTGCCTGTAGTCCCAGCTACTTGGCAAGCCAAGGCAGATGGATCATCTGAGTCCAGGAGTTCAAGGTTGTGGTGGGCCATGATTGTGCCACTGCACTCCAGCCTGGATGACAAAGTGTCCAACTCAAGAACAATAATAATAATAATAGAATGGGGTAGGGTGGCATGCACCTGTAATCCTAGTGCATTGGGAGGCTAAGGCAGGAGGATCACTTGAGGAGGCCAGTAGTTTGAGGCCACAGTGATTGTGCCACTACACTCCATCCTGAGCAACAAAGTGAGACACCAACTCAATAATGATGATGATGATGATGATGATAATGATAATAATAATAGGACAGGGTGTGTTAGCACGCACCTATAATCCTTGTGCATTGAGAGGCTGAGGAAGGAGGATTGCTTGAGGCTAGGAGTTTGAGGCTGCAGTGATTGTATCACAGTACTCCATCCTGAGTGACAGAGTGAGACCCTGTCTGAAAAAAAATACATAAAAAATAATAATAAAATGATGCAATACTTGTATACCTACACTTCTGCCTAGAATTGCTCCCTTTCTGCACACTATACATTTAAAACTGGTATTTTTAAATGCTGCTAGGGAAAGGCACATGGCATGGGTCCTGTTTGCCTTCCGTTCCCCCTCATTAGGGCTTGCCAGGGTCCCCAAAGGCCTCTCCGCCCCCAGAAGGAATGAGGCACCCAGAAAGGAAGGGGTGCATATTTTCTGTTTCACAAAGGTAGACGGCCCTGGCACATCAGATCGCAAAGGAACTGCAATCATTCAGAATGCCGAAGAGGCCGGTCTTGCATCTAAAGTCTGCGCTAATTCTGCACGTTCCTAATCTTTGCAATATTTCAAGTGGCTGGCTTTAGACTTGGCTATTTAGAGTTAATGTCGCCATGGGGGTTGGGCAGGGAGGAGGAGGAGGGAGGAGGGAGGGGTGACGGATTTCTGCACACCCAGTGCCTGGTAAGGGGGCAGTGGTCAGAGGGAAACAGAGGGAGAGAAAGATATCAAGTGTAGTAATCAGAATGAAAAATGGAGCCGCGGTTACTTTAAACAAGAGCTAATTCATCACAGGAGCGAGGGGATAAGTAGCTGAGTTTCAGGCGTTCAGTAAGTTCCCCGTTCTGCTCCAAAAATTATTCCACCCCTGTCTGCACGCTCCCATAAATCATCCCTTCTTCACATCAACTCCGATTACCAATTACTCCTGCCTGGAACACGCTTTCCCGGCCCCACGCCATCTGATGGGGCCTTGCCTTTTAATTTTACAAATGCTTTTCCCACTTTTCTTTCTTTTTTCTCCTCCAGCCTCTCCCCTCCCCCAGCCTCCCATTCTCTGGCTCTCTCCTTCTCTCTTGTTCAGTCTGCGTCATCCCTCTGCACGATGTCGCTCCCCACTCAATCCTGTCCCTGGCCAGTCTGGCCACCCCCAGTGGTGCTTTGGGGAGCAGAGCCAGGACACCTGGATGTCTTGGGGAGGGACGGGAAGAGTCTGTCTGTGGCGCACCCTCTGAAACTTGCCCGACAGGCACTTGTCCCCAGCCAGCTTCTTGGTCTGCTTCTTGGGCGGAGTTTGAATCTGGGGTTCCCCTAACCTATTCTCCCCATTCTCCCTAGAAGACAGCTTTTGGTCATTATACATATTTCTCCTGAGATGTGTTGGCTGCTGACAGTGAATCTTGTAGGGATTGAAAAAAGCCCCTCTGGCAGCGACCCTGCCTTCCTGGCCAGCCTCTGCCCTGATCTCGAATCGCCCAAACTTCAGTCATGAGCATGTCACGGGGACAATTGTAGCCGCATTTCAGTTCCATATGTACCAAATTTTCTTTTCATTTCTTTTTTGTAGAGACAGGACCTTGCTGTGCTGCTCAGGCTGGTCTCTAACTCTGGCCTCAAGTGATCCTCCCGCCTTAGCCTCCCAAAGTTCTGGGATTACAAGTGTGAGTCACCATGCCTGGTCTACCATATTTTCTTTAAATCAAGCTTAAGTTGGTTCATCTTTAAAAAACTTAACTTTGTCCCAAGTAAAGATTCATTAATGCATGTGTTTGAACTGGTAGCTGTATGTTGCCCGATACCTGTGAAAATAAACACTGAGCTGCTACACCAGTGAGCTTAATTTTACACCACCAGGATTGCCTCGAGCAGCTCAGATTTCTGGAAATCTCACTGTGCTCTGGAGACTCCAGGAGCCTGGAAGGACGCAGATTCCAGGCCGGCCTCCAGGGACTCTGATTCAGAGTCCCTGGGGTATGGCCCAGGCCCAGATATATGGATATGAACAAGTGCCCCCGGTGTCTCTGACTGTGCTTTGAATAACCCTGTCTAGCCTGTGCTTCAAACCTACTCGACTTTGTGACCTTAGGAAAAACATTTATTTCTTCGTTTCTGAATTGCTCAAACTAGGAGAACCTTAAATGTCCTTCCTGTTTCGTGGAGGTCCAAGAAAGTCAGAGGCTGACAAGCAGGGGATGGATTTTGAAAGACACCAGGTCTATGGTGGGAGGGGGCGTGGCTTGTTTCCTTCAGTGTTTGCTGGGGACAGGGTTCAGCCCGCCTGTGGGTTTTTGCTTGCTGGTCTTGCTCAACACAGCCCACTGCTTTGACCAGATTTGAAAAACATGGCTTCCTGCAGGTGTGAGGATACTTGAGTGGACCTAGCTGGCTTCATGATCACCATCTGCTCTGTTTCAAGGTGTTTGTCTCCTCAAGAATTCATGTTGGAACTTGGTCCCCAGCCTTTGGGAGGTGCTGAGTCATGAGGGTTCTGCCCTTGAGTGGGACAGGTGGCTGGGCACTGTGGCTCATGCCTATAATCCCAGCACTTTGGGTGGCGGAGGAGAGAGGATTGCCTGAGCCCTCAGGTTTGAGACCACCCTGGGCAACTTGGCAAGCCTTCATCTCTACAATAAATTACAAAATTAGCTGAGTGTGGTGGCGCACACCTGTAGTTCCAGCTACTTGGAAGGCTGAGGTGGAAGGATCGCTTGAGCCCAGCAGGACGAGGCTGCGGTGGTCATGAGCAGGGTGCCACTGCACTCCATCCTGGGTGACAAAGCGAGACTCTGACTCAAAAAAAAAAAAAGAAACGGGCCTTCCACCCTCAGCCATGTGAGGACACAGCATTCTTCCCCACCAGAGAACACGGTGAGCAAGGCACCATCTTAGAAGCAGAGTCTGGCCCCTCCCCAGACAGTGAAGCTGCTTGTGCCCTGATCTTGGACTTCCCAGTCTCTCAGACAGTGAGGAACAAATGTCTGTTCTTTATAAATTATCCAGGCTCAGGCATTTCGTTATGGCAGTGCACAGGTACTATGACACCAGGTGAATACAATTGAAAGGGACCATGAACATATAAAAAGGCACCCAGGAGCACAGGGTGGGGACTTGGGAAATGCAAGCAAAGTAGTTGGGTGTGAAATTTAAGGAGGCCCTTATGGCCAGGGGCTGGCCCTCAGCCTGCACAGCCCAGAGACTGAAGACCTCTTAAGTGACACGTCTAGTTGTCCACCTGCCTTGCTGGGTCCTGGCTCTGCAGAAGCCATAGCATTGCTGCAGCTAAACCCTTGTGGGCAGGGTGATGTCAGAGCCAAGGGTTGACAGGGCGTCCCGAAAGCATGACGCCGTGCTGGGTGAGCACACATGCCACCGCTTGCAGTCCCATGAGTGCCACGGGGGAGACGGTATGGATTCCTCTTATACCTGAAGACATCCAGACCCAGAGAGGCTGTGGACTCTTCTCAACAAAAGGAAAAGGAAGGAGGGAGGGAGGAAGGAAGGAAAGGGAAAGAGGGGGAGAGGGAGGGAAGGAAGGGAGGGAAGAAGGAGGAGGGAGGGAGGGTGGGAAGGAAGAAAGGGGGAGAGGGAAGGGAAGAAGGAGGAAGGGAGCGAAGAAGGGAAGGAGGGAGGAGAGCGGAGAGGGGGCAGGTTTCTTCTTTTCTTCGCAAGTGTTGGAACAGAATTGATTCCACTTCATCGACGAGGTCAATGGCACTCAGAGTTCTCATATATATTTAATAATGTATTATTTTATTTTAAAGCCACTCATTAACATAAGAGAGTTAAGATCACTTTTTTCCCCTTTAGATCTCTATATCCACCCATCCAATGAAACCGAGTGGGCACCCAGTCAGGCACAGCAAAGACTCAGAGCTGTCTCTGGAGTCTTAGATGCCGGTGGGGACACTGCCTTGGCTGGTAGTGAGAAGGAGAGGCAGGTAGCAAGGAATGGTGTCTGCTGTGTGTCCAAGGAGAGAGAGAATCATGCCAGAAAGCTCAGGCTGCAGATGACTGTGGAAACTTCTCAAGGTGAGCCCCGAGCTTTCCTGGCAAACACAGCAGCTATTGGTAACCAGTGAAGAGCATCCCACCGATCAGGCAAGGGAAGCATTCCCTGGCACGGCACCGAAAGCACCCCTGGGTGCTGGGGAGCTTTACATCAGGGGCCCCACAGCAGCAGAGCCAAGGACAGTCATACACTTACAGTCATAGCTACCATTTATTGGTTGGGTACTTCCAAATGCTCATCTAATCCTCACAGTATGCCACAAAGTCAATCTTATTCTAACCCTCATCTTTCTGAGAGGCAAACTGAGACTCAGAGGCATCAAGCCACTTGGCCACCATCCCACAGTCATTAAAAGACCAGTTGATTGAGAGCAGATTTCTCCGAAGTGGTCAGTCTTCTTGGCTGCTCTGTTGATACGACCAAAGCTACCAGCCACAGGGTGACAATCACCTCTTACTAATGATGGGATATATTAAATAAGTGACCCAGACATTCAGGTTAATTAACTCAGTCGGCCCCTGTCCTATCATTCCATAATTGGCCCTGTTTATCTGGGGTCTTCTATTTTATTAAAGCCCTCTCTTTCTGGATAGAGGATCCCTGTGAGCTCCAGGGGAGGCCTCCAGCAGGGGAGGCATGACAGAGTAGGGAGAGAGACAGCATATCTGGGCACAGGGGAGCATCTGTGTGATTAGACGAGATGTGGGTGAAGCTGTCGGAAACAGTGGTTCTCATTCAGGTCTGGCAGCAGTAGCATCACCTGGCAACTCATTAGATGTAGAGTTCTCCAGTCCCACCCTAGACCTATTGAACTAGAGACTGGGCTGGGCCAGTCACCTGAGGCTTAACACCCCCTGGGTGATCCTGATGCATGCCAAAGCTTGGAGACCACAGGGTTAAATCAGCCATTTTCAATGGTGGCTGCACACTGGTGTCACCTGGGAAGCTTCAAGAATGATGAATGCCTGGGTCCTAGCCCAAAGAATCTACCTTAGTGGGTCTGGGATCAGACCCAGGCACTGGGATGTTTTTAAGTTTCATGGATAATTCAAGAGTGCAAAAGCCCTGATTTAGCAGTCGGAGAACTTCAGCTTTCACCCAGCTCAGTGTCTGACATAGTTTGGATGCTACCCCCTCCACATCTCATGTTGAAATGTGGCCTCTAGTGTTGGGGTTGTGGCAACAAGTGACAGGTGACAGGTGTTGGGTCATAGGGGCAGATCCCTCATTAAGGGCTTGGTGCCCTCCCTGAAATAGTGAGTTCATGCAGGATCTGATTGCTAAGAAGTGTCTAGGATCTCCCCCTCCACCAACTTCCACTCTTGCCAAGTGATCTGCCTTCTCCCTTTGGCTTCTGCCGTGAGTAAAATCTTCCTGAGGCCTCACCAGAAGCTGAGCAGACGCCGGTGGTTTGCAAAACCATGAGCCAAAACTCCCTTTCTGTAAAGTTCCCCAGTTTCAGGTATCATTTAACACAAATGAACTAAGACTGCCCCTGGGTGACAGGTGTGCTGAATGGGCTCCGGCGGGCTCAAGAATTCCAAGTCGCCGCTCTGCCCCCTGGAATTCTCAGCCCAAGTCTTAGCATCACGGTCCTGGGAGCTGGAAAGGGGCAGGCAACCAAGAAAGGAACCGGGAACTGGGAAGACCTTGGAGCCTCATCCAAACCCTGCATCTGCCACTGACCAGCTGGGACCTCTCCCAGCCTCAGTTTCTCCCCGGGAAGCACTGAGATGAAACGTGTACTTCTGCTGCGGTTGGTCAAGCACTACGGACAGCGACTGGCATTCTGAAGCAAGTCATTAGACAAGGATGTGATTTTACAATTTGGAAACCGGCTAGGGGAGATGATGAATATATAGGGTCCTCACTCTGACTTACCAGGCCATGGGATTGGGCACAACTACTTGAATGGCTTGTTGGTGCTCGGGAGGAGGGACGAGGCTAGCAGGATGGATGCAGAGAAGATGGCCTCGCTCCTGTTCTGGGCTGGCCAAAGAGTTCAGGTGAGAGGGGACCCCTGGAAACTGGACCCACTCTCTGCATGGCCAGGGCTTGGGATGAGACCAAGAGATAAGCAAGGTAAGAAAATGCAGGCCGGGCATGGTGGTTCACATCTGTAATCCCAGCACTTTGGGAGGCTGAGGCAAGAGGATTGCCTGAGCTCAGGGGTTCGAGACCAGCCTGGGCAACTTGGAGAGACCTCATCTCTACAATAAACCAAGAAGAATTAGCCAGGCATGGTGGTGCGTGCCTGTAGTTCCAGCTATTTGGAAGGCTGAGGCAGAAAGATCGCCTGAGCCCAGTAGATTGAGGCTGCGGTGGCCGTGAGCGTGTCACTGCACTTCAGCCTGGGTGACAGTGAGACTCCAACTCAAAAAAAAAAGAAAATGTGTAGCCCAGCAGGGAACAGAAAGTCTAGCAAGGAGACCACTGGGATGTCCCTGCTGAGAATGGTTGTCCAGCAGGAAGGAGGGGGCGTCTGTCGACATCCTGAGGTGCAGGGAGAGGGTGGTCCCCACCAGGAAGACATATGGCTGGGAGCTGGACCTCATGACAGCCAAAGGAGGGCTCTCACCCAAGCTCCAGTCTGGCAGTGGAGGTAAGACAGGAGCCTACTCCCATGGAGTTGGGAGCCATGCCAAGCACCCTCTGGGCCCTCCCAGAACTGCAGGGCACAGTGTGCCCACTGCACATGTCGGAGTAGTTTTGGGTTGAAGAGTCACCTTTTGCAAAGGACTAAGCTTGGAGCCCTGCCCGCCTTCTCCTTTTCCCAGGAACCCAAGGCCTGGCCTCCACAGGGGTATTAGGGTGAGCACCAAGCATTTTTCTCTGCTTTAACACAATAGAGTCTTTGGTAGAGGGAGTCAGCCTCCCAGGCTGAAAGTGCTCCAAATGTGGCTGTAGCCCTGGCCGCCTCATCACATCTGGGGTCACGTAGCTGTGCTCTGGCCCTGGGACCATGACTGGCCCAAGACAGGGTCAATGCCGAGAGCTCAGGTGGTTAGCTGCTGTGCAACAGACAGTCCTGTCAGCCTTGCCGGGTGCCCTAGCTCCGGACACGTTCTTTCTGGCCGAGGCCAACCTTATTGTTTACAGTCAGGGTGATCAACCCCAAGTGCCCCGATGCTGTGTGATGCCAGCTCTGTCCCATGGCTCATAAGGCCCACTATCCAGCTCATGTCCAAGCCTTAGCCTTGGATGTCACAGCCAGCCCTCACACATTTTGGGTTCTCAGCCCAACCCGTGCTCCTCCCATCTCTGTGCCTGTTCACACAGCACACTTTCACTCTCTCTCTTGCTTCCCTTTCTTTCAGTCCATTTCTGCCCATTTTATTTTTTATTTCTGCTGTTCAGGGTTCTCCATAGAAGTAGATATTCTTGCCCATGTTAAAGATTCTGCTCAGATGTCACTTCCACCAGGAAGTTTTCCGTATTGAGCTGGGTCCTTGGTGTTTCTCACAAACACCAGGTTTGAGTTGGAGTCTCACTGTCATGGCTGGATGGTAGTATGTAGCTACAACTTGCCAAGTAAGTCATCACAATTTATTGGAATTGGTGAAAATTATTCTGAAACCGCCAGGTGTAAATGACGGCTGGGAAAGGAAGGAGGTGCCAGGTGCCGGAGGAGCTCTGGAGAGAGTTATTCATCCCTGGAAGTGGGACACCAAACAGCGACAGGCAGGAGACCCACAGGGGTCCCGCCGGTTTGGGGGATGCTCCGGTCATGGGGTTCAGGAAACTGTGCCCTTTCTAGGGGCCACTTGTCCTCAGACCGTGGAACCAGAGAAGAGTCAGATTGCTGATATTTTTCCAAGTACCTGGAGTAGAAGGGAACATCAGGTCACCCTTGCTCCTGTGCTCTCTGCCCCTCCTTTCCATGTCCATTTCGATGCCCTGTCCGGGCCTGTGTCATTTCTGCGTGGCTTGCTCACTAGCCCCCATGTGTCACCTCTCTGCCTTGCATGTCCAGAGTATTCACTGCATGCAAACTCTGCCCTGGGGGCTTGCCATGGATCAACTGACTCCAACTTTACAAAGTCCTCATGAGGCAGTTGCTTTTTTTTTTTTTTGAGTTGGAGTCTCACTTTGTCACCCAGACTGGAGTGCAGTG